>NW_027196395.1:67500-93383 GCF_038502225.1 Cherax quadricarinatus
CATATACGTATAAAGATACACAACATATCCCTCCAAACTGCCAATATCCCAAGCCCCTCCTTTAAAGTGCAGGCATTGTACCTCCCATTTCCAGGACTCAAGTCCGACTATATGAAAATAACCGGTTTCCCTGAATCCCTTCACTAAATATTACCCTGCTCACACTCCAACAGATCGTCAGGTCCCAAGTATCATTCGTCTCCATTCACTCCTATCTAACACGCTCATGCACGCTTGCTGGAAGTCCAAGCCCCTCGCCCACAAAACCTCCTTTACCCCCTCTTTCCAACCCTTTCGAGGACGACCCCTACCCCTCCTTCCTTCCCCTATAGATTTATATGCTTTCCATGTCATTCTACTTTGATCTATTCTCTCTAAATGACCAAACCACCTCAACAACCCCTCTTCTGCCCTCTGACTAATGCTTTTATTAACTCCACACCTTCTCCTAATTCCCACACTCCGAATTTTCTGCATAATATTTACACCACACATTGCCCTTAAACAGGACATCTCCACTGCCTCCAACCGTCTCCTCGCTGCTGCATTTACCACCCAAGCTTCACATCCATATAAGAGTGTTGGTACTACTATACTTTCATACATTCCCTTCTTTGCCTCCATAGATAACGTTTTTTGACTCCACATATACCTCAACGCACCACTCACCTTTTTTCCCTCATCAATTCTATGATTAACCTCATCCTTCATAAATCCATCCGCCGACACGTCAACTCCCAAGTATCTGAAAACATTCACTTCTTCCATACTCCTCCTCCCCAATTTGATATCCAATTTTTCTTTATCTAAATCATCTGATACTCTCATCACCTTACTCTTTTCTATGTTCACTTTCAACTTTCTACCTTTACACACATTCTCAAACTCATCCACTAACCTTTGCAATTTTTCTTTAGAATCTCCCATAAGCACAGTGTCATCAGCAAAAAGTAACTGTGTTAATTCCCATTTTGAATTTGATTCCCCAAAATTTAATCCCACCCCTCTCCCGAACACCCTAGAATTTACTTCTTTTACAACCCCATCTATAAATAAACAATCATGGTGACATTACACATCCCTGTCTAAGACCTACTTTTACCGGGAAGTATTCTCCCTCTCTTCTACACACCCTAACCTGAGCCTCGCTATCCTCATAAAAGCTCTTTACAGCATTTAATAACTTACCACCTATTCCATATACTTGCAACATCTGCCACATTGCTCCTGTATCCACTCTATCATATGCCTTTTCTAAATCCATAAATGCAATGAAAACTTCCCTACCTTTATCTAAATACTGTTCACATATATGCTTCAATGTATATATATATTTATATAATAAATGTATGACAGAGAGCATGCATAGTTCCTTTGTATAAAGAGAGTGTAAAAATTATAGGGGGATAAGTCTGTTGAGTACACCTGGTAAAGTGTATGGTTGAGTTATTATTGAAAGAATTAAGAGTAAGACGGAGAGCAGGATAGCAGATGAACAAGGAGGCTTCAGGAAAGATTTGCAGTGAAACATATAGGTGAACAGTATTTAGATATGGGTAAAGAGGTTTTTGTGGCATTTATGGATTTGGAAAAGACATGTGACAGGGTGGATAGGGGGGCAATGTGGCAGATATTGCAAATGTATGGGATAGGAGGTAGGTTATTGAAAGCGATGAAAAGTTTTTACGAGGATAGTTAGAGTATGTAGAACAGAGGGAGATTATTTCCTAGTAAAAGTAGGCCTAAGACAAGGATATGTGATGTCACCGGGGTTGTTCATTATATTTATAGATGGAGTTGTAGGAGAAGTGAATGCTCGGGTGTTGGCAATAGGTGTGGAGTTAAAAGATAAAGAATCTAACACAAAGTGGGAGTTGTCACAGTTGCTCTTAACTGATAACACTGAGATTTCGGGAGATTCTGAAGAGAAGTGGCAGAGGTTGGTGGATGAATCTGGACGGGAATGTAAAAGAAGGAAATTATAAGTGAATATAGGGAAGAGTAAGGTGATGAAGATAACAATAAAATTAGGTAACGGAAGATTGGATATCAGATTGGAGGGAGAGAGTATAGAGGAGGTGAATGTATTCACATATTTGGGAGTGGACGTGTCAGCAGATGGGTCGATGGAAGATGAATTGAATCATAATATTTACGAGGAGAAAAAGGTGAGTGGTGCACTGAGGAGTCTGTGGAGACAAAGAACTTTATCTATGAAAGCAAAGAGGGGAATGTATGAGAGTATAGTTATACCAACGCTCTTATATGGGTTGTGAATGTCGCAACAAGGAGAAGGCTGGAGGCAATGGAGATGTCATGTCTGAGGGCAATGTGAGGTGTGAATATAATGCAGAGCATCCATAGTTTCGAGATTAGGAGGTGGTATGAGATTACCAAAACTATTACCCAGATAGCTGAGGAGAGGTTGTTGAGATGGTTTGGACATGTAGAGAGGGTGGAACGAAATAGAATGACTTCGTGAGCGTGTTAGATAGGAGTGAGTGGAGACACATGGCTTTTACGACTTGACATGATGCTGGAGAGTAAACAAGGTAACATTTATGAAAGGATTCAGGGAAACCGGCAAGCCGGACTTGATTCCTGGAGATGGGAAGTGCAGTGCCAGCACTCTGATGGAGGGTCGTTAATGTTGCAGTTTTATAATTGTAGTGTAAGCATGCCTCTGGGAAGACAGTGATGGAGTGAATAATGAAAGTTTTTCTTTTTCGGGCCACCCTGCCTTGGTGGGAGACGGCCGATGTGTTAATAAAAAAATAATGTAAAATAATTTCTATATATATATATATATATATATATATATATATATATATATATATATATATATATATATATATATATATATATATAATGTCGTGCCGAATATGTAAAACTGGTCAATTAGCAAGAACTCATTTAAAAATAAGTCCTTTCTAAAATTTTCTCTTATACGTTTAAAGATATATTTTTTTCATTAATTTTAATGTAAAAAATTTTAATTTTTCTCCTAAAGAATCTTAGAAAACTTACCTAACCTTATTATAACAAGAACAATTTATTTTAGCTTAACCCAACTAAATATATTTTAGATTTGTTTACAATAATTTAATACTAAACAAACACAGTGAAATATATTTTTTTTGTTAGGTTCAGAATGATTTTGGCGAAATTATTGCATACACCAATTTTCGCTTGTCCTATGTGGCAAGATGAGCGTTGCTATTTAAGCCAAGATCACAAGTTCTGCCTATTCGGCACGACATATATATATTTATATGTGTGTGTGTGTGTGTGTGTGTGTGTGTGTGTGTAATAGTTGAAGAATTTCTTAACATATAGTTTAGGAGAAACCGCTGAACAAGGAATTCCTATTTCTTTCTTGTGCTTAGTTTCAGAAGACTTGAAGAGTGACGATTGGTATCTTTTAACTTTCTGGAGGCCCGCACACCGACACGAAATTCGGTGCAATTCAAGAGACGCTGATGAGGCATCATTATTCAGCTGCCATTTTTAAGAGGGAGGACATGATTTGTGTGGGGGATTCCCAAAATTATGCAAATTTGGCAATGTTCAATGGATGCCGGATACTGCTCTGAAGTTGGGTTACACACTGAACAAATGTGAACACTAGACCAGGAGTGGACCAAACACAAACACAGGGGACAGGGAAGAGCATGAAGACAGGATTAGTTGCTGTAACCATGGATCAAATTCATGAAGGCTACGGAGGGAGTCTCCAGCCAAACGAAAATTGCAAAAAAATTAATATTTTGCTTTTTAAGCTTTTTTTCTCTCTAATTGGAAACGTATTTCTGACAGAAGTCAGTACAGACTTTTTCTTCAACATATCTATACTGGAGTTATTTATTTCGAGATTCATAACTAAATATTCTGTCTCAAGGTCACTGTAACTTAAGAGACTGTAACGTCTGCCGCTACATAGTGCAGGTGATTATTCTAAAATAATATGCCATATAGATGTATTAGTTGTTAGAGTATGCAAACAATACTTTTACTTGTGATGTATTGTTTGCGGAGAAAAAAGGTCGTTTTTGAATTAAAGTTATTGCACTGTATTTTTTTTTTAATGTTGTTCATGTGATGTGCTCAGATTGCTATATTCATTTAAAAAAATTGTGAAGGTAAATTATTTATTTACATAAGAGCATAAAAACATAAGAAAGGAGGAACACTGCAGGAGGCCTGTTGGCCCATACTAGGCAGGTCCTTTACAATTCATCCCACTAACAAACATTTGACCAACCCAATTTTCAATGCCGAAATCGAAATGATTTTTACTGTATCATTTGTTTGTCACTCACTGTTGTATAATTGAAATTAAATATCTTATACCACAGGTTGGACCTAGAGAATTGTTGACTTTTTTTCATATAATTAATACTAGATATTCATATTCAATTAAAAACTCCCAAATCTCTTGATGTTCCCGGTTAGAAAAAAAAGTGTAGGTAGAGGCCAGCTCCTTGTAGGATGCCAGTGGTATCCTAAGAGCCATTGTTCCCGACTTTCTTGTCTCCGATCTGTAATTAATTTAACATCTCTTGTGTTTGACCTATTCCAACTATTTCAGAACAGGTAGTGGCACTTTATCATATCATTTGCATTTTATTCCATATTATCATACATTATTTATATCAGTACCTTCTCACCCTTAAGCGATGGCAAGAGAAAAAGGAAAGGAATAGAAAATATCAAAAACTCTCCACCGCAACACCAGAGGGCATATCAAACAGTCATAATCACTACAAATCCTAGTGTATATCACAGAGAAAGTCATCATTACTAACAATCCTGTGTGTATCACAACGTCATCATCACTACAACACACGTAGTGTATCACAAAAGACGTCACCATCACTACACGCCAGAGTACATATCACAGAGAGTGCTATCACTATACTCTATAAGAGCAGCTCAAACACCGCCTCACCTGCAACACACACACACACAAACACAGAGGCATAGCATCACAGCATCCACTGCAGCAGCAGCATTCACTTCATGCAACACACTGTAGAATATCTGTTTGCGTATGAGATTGGGAGAGAGAGAGAGAGATAGATAGATAGATAGAGAGAGATAGAGAGAGAGAGAGAGAGAGAGAGAGAGAGAGAGAGAGAGAGAGAGAGAGAGAGAGAGAGAGAGAGCGTGGGAGACGGGATGGAAGGAGGGAGGAGAGAAACGCCTGCACACTATTGATACCAAGGCTCCTACGCCGTGTTGCTCAAGTCCTTACAAAGCCAACCACAGTGTTTTCTTTATCTTCATGGGCAATGTTTATATTTACCACGGTCGCTTGCAGAAATTGAGATTATGGGAAAGAAAGTCTTCCTCCAAAAAATACAAACAAGGATATGATGAAGTGTACACAGGGCTAGATCCTAGGACGTGCGAGGAGTACAGTGCACACAGGAGGCCATCAAGAGTGAGGTGTATATTTGGGATACAGCCTCTTCCTCTCCTGTGATCATGTGGTTCTGTGCTTCGACTACATAGTTGAGCTCCAAGTGGAGAGAGTAGCAGGAATAGGCTGGGAAAAACCAAACTACAAAAGGGGGAACTACTCAGGCATGAGGAACTTCCTTCAAGACATTCAGTGGGAGAGGGAACTGACAGGAAAACCAGTACAAGAAATGATGGACTATGTAGCAACAAAATGCAAGGAGGCAGAGGAGAGGTTTGTTCCCAAGGGAAACAGAAATAATGGGAAGAACAGAACGAGTCCTTGGTTCACCCAAAGGTGTAGGGAGGCAAAAACTAGGTGTACTAGAGAATGGAAAAGGTACAGAAGACAGAGAACTCAGGAAAATAAAGAAATCAGCCGAAGAGCCAGAAACGAATATGCACAGATAAGAAGGGAGGCTCAGAGACAATATGAAAATGACATAGCATCAAAAGTAAAGACTGACCCGAAGCTGTTGTACAGCCACATCAGGAGGAAAACAACAGTCAAGGACCAGGTAATCAGACTGAGGAAGGGTGATGGGGAATTCACAAGAAACGACCGAGAGGTATGTCAGGAGCTCAACACAAGATTTAAAGAGGTATTTACAGTGGAAACCAGTAGGACTCCAAGAAATCAGAACAGGGGGGCACACCAGCAAGTGCTGGATGAGGTACATATAACCAAGGAGGAGGTGAAGAAGCTGCTATGCGAACTTGACACCTCAAAGGCGGTGGGACCAGACAACATCTCTCCATGGGTCCTTAAAGAGGGAGCAGAGATATTGTGTGAGCCATTAACAAAGATCTTCAACACATCATTTGAAACTGGGCAACTCCCTGAGGTATGGAAAATGGCAAATGTAGTCCCAATTTTTAAAAAGGGAGACAGACATGAGGCACTAAACTACAGACCTGTATCACTAACGTGTATAGTATGCAAGGTCATGGAGAAGATCATCAGGAGGAGAGTGGTGGGGCACCTGGAAAGAAACAAGTGTATAATTGACAACCAGCACGGTTTCAGGGAAGGAAAATCCTGTGTCACAAACCTACTAGAGTTTTATGACAAGGTGACAGAAGTAAGACAAGAGAGAGAGGGGTGGATCGACTGCGTATTTTTGGACTGCAAGAAGGCCTTCGACACAGTTCCTCACAAGAGGTTACTGCAAAAGCTAGAGGACCAGGCACACATAACAGGAAAGGCACTGCAATGGATCAGAGAATATCTGACAGGGAGGCAACAACGAGTCATGGTACGCGACGAGGTGTCAGAGTGGGCGCCTGTGACAAGCGGGGTTCCACAGGGGTCAGTCCTAGGACCTGTGCTGTTCTTGGTATACGTGAACGACATAACGGAAGGGATAGACTCAGAAGTGTCCTTGTTTGCAGACGATGTGAAGTTAATGAGAAGAATCGAATCGGACGAGGATCAGGCAGGACTACAAAGAGATCTGGACAGGCTACAAGCCTGGTCCAGCAACTGGCTCCTTGAATTTAACCCTGCCAAATGCAAAGTCATGAAGATTGGGGAAGGGCAAAGAAGACCGCAGACACAATATAGTTTAGATGGCCAAAGACTGCAAACCTCACTCAAGGAAAAAGATCTGGGGGTGAGTATAACACCGAGCATATCTCCTGAGGCGCACATCAATCAGATAACTGCTGCAGCATACGGGCGCCTGGCAAACCTACGGATAGCGTTCCGATACCTCAGTAAGGATTCGTTTAAGACTCTGTACACCATCTACGTCAGGCCCATACTGGAGTATGCAGCACCAGTTTGGAATCCACACCTAGTCAAGCACGTCAAGAAATTAGAGAAAGTGCAAAGGTTTGCAACAAGACTAGTCCCAGAGCTACGGGGATTGTCCTATGAAGAAAGGTTGAGGGAAATCGGCCTGACGACACTGGAGGCCAGGAGGGTCAGGGGAGACATGATAACGACATATAAAATACTGCGCGGAATAGACGAGGTGGACAAAGACGGGATGTTCCAGAGATGGGACACAGACACAAGAGGTCACAATTGGAAGTTGAAGACTCAGATGAATCAAAGGGATGTTAGGAAGTATTTCTTCAGTCATAGAGTAGTCAGGCCATGGAATAGCCTAGAAAGTGATGTGGTGGAGGCAGGAACCATACATAGTTTTAAGGCGAGGTATGATAGAGCTCATGGGGCAGGGAGAGAGAGGACCTAGTAGCAATCAGCGAAGAGGCGGGGCCAGGAGCTGTGACTCGACCCCTGCAACCACAAATAGGTGAGTACAAATAGGTGAGTACACACACACACACACACACACACACACACACACACACACACACACACACACACACACACACACACGGAGAGTGACTGGGAAAACCTGGAGCCCCATGGGGGTCCCGAAACATGGAGAGCCAAGATGATGGATGTGGTACTGGAAAACCTCATGCATCAACATGTTAGAGACACTACCAGAGAGAGAGGAGAGGATGAACCAGCAAGGCTGGACCTTGTATTCACCATGAGTAGTTCGGACATCGAGGGTATCATGTATGAAAGGCCCCTGGGAGCTAGTGATCATGTGGTTCTGTGCTTCGACTACATAGTTGAGCTCCAAGTGGAGAGAGTAGCAGGAATAGGCTGGGAAAAACCAAACTACAAAAGGGGGAACTACTCAGGCATGAGGAACTTCCTTCAAGACATTCAGTGGGAGAGGGAACTGACAGGAAAACCAGTACAAGAAATGATGGACTATGTAGCAACAAAATGCAAGGAGGCAGAGGAGAGGTTTGTTCCCAAGGGAAACAGAAATAATGGGAAGAACAGAACGAGTCCTTGGTTCACCCAAAGGTGTAGGGAGGCAAAAACTAGGTGTACTAGAGAATGGAAAAGGTACAGAAGACAGAGAACTCAGGAAAATAAAGAAATCAGCCGAAGAGCCAGAAACGAATATGCACAGATAAGAAGGGAGGCTCAGAGACAATATGAAAATGACATAGCATCAAAAGTAAAGACTGACCCGAAGCTGTTGTACAGCCACATCAGGAGGAAAACAACAGTCAAGGACCAGGTAATCAGACTGAGGAAGGGTGATGGGGAATTCACAAGAAACGACCGAGAGGTATGTCAGGAGCTCAACACAAGATTTAAAGAAGTAGGACTCCAGGAAATCAGAACAGGGGGGCACACCAGCAAGTGCTGGATGAGGTACATATAACCAAGGAGGAGGTGAAGAAGCTGCTATGCGAACTTGACACCTCAAAGGCGGTGGGACCAGACAACATCTCTCCATGGGTCCTTAAAGAGGGAGCAGAGATATTGTGTGAGCCATTAACAAAGATCTTCAACACATCATTTGAAACTGGGCAACTCCCTGAGGTATGGAAAATGGCAAATGTAGTCCCAATTTTTAAAAAGGGAGACAGACATGAGGCACTAAACTACAGACCTGTATCACTAACGTGTATAGTATGCAAGGTCATGGAGAAGATCATCAGGAGGAGAGTGGTGGAGCACCTGGAAAGAAACAAGTGTATAATTGACAACCAGCACGGTTTCAGGGAAGGAAAATCCTGTGTCACAAACCTACTAGAGTTTTATGACAAGGTGACAGAAGTAAGACAAGAGAGAGAGGGGTGGATCGACTGCATATTTTTGGACTGCAAGAAGGCCTTCGACACAGTTCCTCACAAGAGGTTACTGCAAAAGCTAGAGGATCAGGCACACATAACAGGAAAGGCACTGCAATGGATCAGAGAATACCTGACAGGGAGGCAACAACGAGTCATGGTACGCGACGAGGTGTCAGAGTGGGCGCCTGTGACAAGCGGGGTTCCACAGGGGTCAGTCCTAGGACCTGTGCTGTTCTTGGTATATGTGAACGACATAACGGAAGGGATAGACTCAGAAGTGTCCTTGTTTGCAGATGATGTGAAGTTAATGAGAAGAATCAAATCGGATGAGGATCAGGCAGGACTACAAAGAGACCTGGACAGGCTACAAGCCTGGTCCAGCAACTGGCTCCTTGAATTTAACCCTGCCAAATGCAAAGTCATGAAGATTGGGGAAGGGCAAAGAAGACCGCAGACACAATATAGTTTAGATGGCCAAAGACTGCAAACCTCACTCAAGGAAAAAGATCTGGGGGTGAGTATAACACCGAGCATATCTCCTGAGGCGCACATCAATCAGATAACTGCTGCAGCATACGGGCGCCTGGCAAACCTACGGATAGCGTTCCGATACCTCAGTAAGGATTCGTTTAAGACTCTGTATACCATCTACGTCAGGCCCATACTGGAGTATGCAGCACCAGTTTGGAATCCACACCTAGTCAAGCACGTCAAGAAATTAGAGAAAGTGCAAAGGTTTGCAACAAGACTAGTCCCAGAGCTACGGGGATTGTCCTATGAAGAAAGGTTGAGGGAAATCGGCCTGACGACACTGGAGGCCAGGAGGGTCAGGGGAGACATGATAACGACATATAAAATACTGCGCGGAATAGACGAGGTGGACAAAGACGGGATGTTCCAGAGATGGGACACAGACACAAGAGGTCACAATTGGAAGTTGAAGACTCAGATGAATCAAAGGGATGTTAGGAAGTATTTCTTCAGTCATAGAGTAGTCAGGCCATGGAATAGCCTAGAAAGTGATGTAGTGGAGGCAGGAACCATACATAGTTTTAAGGCGAGGTATGATAGAGCTCATGGGGCAGGGAGAGAGAGGACCTAGTAGCAATCAGCGAAGAGGCGGGGCCAGGAGCTGTGACTCGACCCCTGCAACCACAAATAGGTGAGTACAAATAGGTGAGTACTTATCATTTCCCCCAAAAATATCGATAAACCCTTCACAAGTGCTATATACCTGGTGTTACGATGGTGTTATACCTGGTGTTACGATGGTGTTATACCTGGTGTTACGATGGTGTTATACCTGGTGTTACGATGGCTGGCGATATCATATAGAAATAAGAAATAACGCGGCGATAGATGCAATAATTCTGGTGACAAATAGAAAGTATAATGTGGCTGGAATGTTAATAGAAAAGTTTAAGGTAGTTGAGGTTCTTAAAAGAAAGGTATAATGTGGATGGTTTTAAAATTAAAAAAATGCAATAAACCTGGTATTTTTATAGGAATAGTTTGAAGCTTATGGGTTCGGCATCTTTAATAATAATAATAATAATAATAATAATAATAATAATAATAATAATAATAATAATAATAATAATAATAATAATAATAATAATAATAATAATAATAATACAAATAATAATAATAAAATAATAATAATAATAATAATAATAATAATATTAATAATATTAATAATAATAATGGAAGAAAGGTACACTGTAGCCGGTGTTTTATTAAAACCAATGGACCAATACAGTTGCTGTTTCATAAAATGAACTTCAAAATGTATTTGATGGTTTAAATAAAGTGTGAAAACTGATCGCAAAATATCCTTCATTTCCACACTATTTTATCGTGCAGATAAACTTCAATATGATATAAATATTTTTTTATTAGTATATATATATATCTCAACCATATTGATTTATCTCACCCAGGAGACGCGATGTAATACGAGACAATTTTGAGCTAAATGTACAGTTTATAGACGTTATGTACGTTATTTATCATCGTTGAAAAATTGCGACAGCTTTTGGCATAATCTAAAAAATATTGGTAAACGTGCGTCAAGCACCTTCAAACTAAATTGAGGGAGACGATGAGTTACGTCAGTCGTTTCTGCATGAATGGAAGACTACGATCCAATATGCAGGGAAACCTTAAAAGTTCAACTTTTCGCCCCTTCCTTCCTTCACCTGCAACTCCCTTTCTGCATCTCTTTCATCCCTTTCCCTCAGTTACATAGAAATAGTCGGTCAAGTGGCCAAACTGCCATGGAAATGTTTCTCAAAAGCTATATCTATATTTATTAGCCTAGTCTGCCATAGTTTAACTAGCTCGGTAAATTTTGAAGCTTCCGTTGCTAGTGAGCTGATAGTGGGATGTGTGATAGAATCCTCATTGCCCTACTGACATTTCTCCCAGCCTAGGATGAGAGATTTCATCACTTGACGCATCCAGCCGCATCCTGTGTGACGGGTTATGACACTGGAACATAGCTTCCTTTTGCTCCCGCTCTGTAACTATCATATGAGATAGCACCACCTGTGATTCTCCTATTTACGCTTAACAAACTAAAATTCCCACCATTTTCTCCTCTCTTCCTTTTTTTCCATTCCGTTCCCGTTTTCCCCTGTCTTTCCAATTTTTCCCATTTTCCCTAAGGTGTTTACAAATCCAGCGGGTAGAGTCTGTCTGCAGTTAACAAGCCAGTGCTCTGGGACACCAGTAATGTTTAAGGTGAGGATGAGTATTGTGGGAGACACGTACACTTATCCTCATTATCTCGGGAATTGAGTGTGTCACACACTGTTTCTGCCTCTTAAATATCTTTCTTTACGTATTTTCCATGTATATGTTTATATGAACGTGCGCATGTATGTATTCATTTATGTATGTGCATATGTATTTACAAGGATGTGCGAAGGTATTTATGCAAGTATGCAATTTTCGTGTAGTCTCTTTCTCTCTCACTCGTATGTAACATGAGGGAATTGGTCACGAAAGTAGCAAATTAGTTTTAACATTGCAATTTTTTTTTTGTAATGTTAGAGACGGAATATGTTTAATGAGCTGAATAATAAAAAAGGCTCTAGCACTTTGTAGTGACAACAGAAGAACAACATCTGCAGTCTGTCTTTCCAAGTTTTTTTAAAGTAATTCTTTAATCTGTCTTTTCCTCATACACGACCTTCACCTCTTTCTCTCTACTACTACTACCACTATTACTACTCCAACCCTCTTCTAAAATAACACTTCCAGCCCTCCGCAGTCATCTCTCTCTCTCTCTCTCTCTCTCTCTCTCTCTCTCTCTCTCTCTCTCTCTATTCATCTGATCACCTCCTACCCTCTCATTTCTGCTCTACATCATATCCTTCCCTTTATCCATCACCTCCCTTCCAACCCCTTCCTTTCCCATATACCCATTCCTACTCCTTCCCATCACCACCTTAGCATCCTCTCATTCTACCAATCATCCACATTTCACCATGCTCCTCTTCCATATCCAGATCCTTTACCTATCCTCAATCACCTCATTTCTCTCTACTGATTCCCCACCACCTCTCTCCTCTTATCCCACCCTTCAGCTTACCCTATTTTCCTAATAAATTTCTACCTACCTATTCCTCATTATATTCATCTGCATCTCTACCTCCTCTACCCCCTACTTAATCATCCCTCACTATCTCCTTCCCCCATCACCTCCCTCTCTGCCAATCCCCAACCACCTGCCTTCTACCTCCCTACCTCTCCCCAATCACCATTTTCTACCTTCTCTCCCCTCCCCTTCCCTCCCCTTCCCTCCCCTCTCCTCCCCTCTCTCCCTCTCCTGCCCCCCTCCCATCCCCTCCCCCTCATCCTCCTCACCCCCCTCCCTACCCCTCTCCTAAACGAAGAAAACAAAATCACTAACAAGCATAAGATTACAGTAATTACGAACTCGTTTGCATGTGATTAGGCAAAAATTAAGATTATCGAAATCAATGGTTAATTAGTTGTCTAAGGAGCCACCAGCGTGTCCTGCTGAAGGTGGGGTAAGAAACCACCAGTGTGTCCTGCTGAAGGCGGGGGTAAGGAGCCACCAGCGTGTATTGCTGAAGGTGGGTTAAGGAACCACCAGTGTGTCCTGCTGAAGGTTGGGTAAGGAGCCAGCAATGTGTCCTGCTGAAAGTGGGGATAAGGAACCACCAGTGTGTCCTGCTGAAGGTGGGGGTAAGGAACCACCAGTGTGTCCTGCTGAAGGTTCGGGTAAGGAACCACCAGTGTGTCCTGCTGAAGGTTGGGTAAGGAGCCAGCTGTGTGTCCTGCTGAAGATGGGGGTAAGGAGCCAGCTGTGTGTCCTGCTGAAGGTGGGGGTAAGGAGCCAGCTGTGTGTCCTGCTGAAGGTGGGGGTAAAGAGCCAGCAGTGTGTCGTGCTGAAGGTGGGGGTAAGGAACCACCAGTGTGTCCTGCTGAAGGTGGGAGTAAGGAGCCAGCAGTGTGTCCTGCTGAAGGTGGGGGTAAGGAACCAGCTGTGTGTCCTGCTGAAGGTGGAACCAGCATAAGGGTAAGAACCAGCTGTGTGTCCTGCTGAAGGTGGGGGTAAGGAACCAGCTGTGTGTCCTGCTGAAGGTGGGATAAGGAGCCAGCAGCTGTGTCAGTGTGCCGAAGGTGGGGATAAGGAACCAGCTGCTGAAGGTGTCCAGTGTGTCCTGAAGGTCGGAAGGTGGGGTAAGGAGCTTTGTATCCTGCTGAAGGTGGGGTAAGAACCACCAGCGTGTCCTGCTGAAGGTGGGGCTGAGCAGGTGGGAGTAAGGAACCAGCAGTGTGTCCTGCTGAAGGTGGGGGTAAGGAACCAGCTGTGTGTCCTGCTGAAGGTGGGGGTAAGGAACCAGCAGTGTGTCCTGCTGAAGGTGGGGTAAGGAACCAGCAGTGTGTCCTGCTGAAGGTGGGGGTAAGGAACCAGCTTTGTATCCTGCTGAAGGTGGGGTAAGGAACCACCAGCGTGTCCTGCTGAAGGTGAGATAAGGAACCAGCAGTGTGTCCTGCTGAGGATTTTCATCATCTCAGATTGGGATTACAGAAGATTCTTCCTCCTAGTACAAACTCCTTTAACGAGGGAGGTGGTAACTTCAGCTTAGGAATGGCCGTTAAGGGAGATAGGGAGAGTTAATAGTAAGGAGAGTAGGTGAGAGGGATGGAGGAAGGGAATTTGGGATGTGAGAAGGAGCTAATAATGGTGGGAGAGAAAGTAGGGAGTGGAAGAAAGGGGTGAAGGGAGACAGGAAAAAAGGGATGGATAAAGGTTGAACGACCTTGACCATTGGTGTGTGACCTTGACCATTGGTGTGTGACCTTGACCATTGGTGTGTGACCTTGACCACTGGTGTGTGACCTTGACCACTGGTGTGTGACCTTGACCGCTGGTGTGTGACCTAGACCATTGGTGTGTGACCTTGACCATTGGTGTGTGATCTTGGCCACTGGTATTTGACCCTGACCTTTCGTGACCTATGATACTGGCTGTACAACATCTTAGCACTTGTTACTCCCCCAGACGTTGGTCATATGTTTTCATACTTAATGACCCTACACAGGCACTGCCTTCCTTTCCTTTCTTTCTACCCTGTCCTTTACCTTTCAATTCCCTTCCTCCCTTCCCTTCTGTTTCCTCAGCCCCACCGTCTTTCATTTCTCTCGTCCCTTCCTACATCCCTGTTTTTCCCTGTCCTCACCCTCTCTTTCCTTCCCACATTCATCCCTTTCCATTTCCTTCCTCCTTTCTTTCCCTGTCCCTTCGCTTCCAGAACTCACTATGTGTACCTCTGGTGGCCATCTTGGGAACTATTAAGAAACTATTTACTACTAACAAATAAAGTATAATGTCCTAGATAGATTTACTTTATTTGTCAGCTGATGTTTATTGGTATTATCACGCTCTTCTTTTATCTCTCCACTTTTAATTCGTGGGAAAGTTTACTTTACACTACAGTTGTTTATGTAGAATTTGGATTCTTTTCACACTATGGAACATGACTCCACTGCTTGATCTCCAGGTGATCCACTTTCTTTATGTTAACATATGAATTCAGTTTAGTAGACATCCCTATTGTTCATTTAATTTCTCTTTATGCACACTCGTTTTGGTCACAAAATTGTTGAAGACAGTTACATTTTATCTTTGCCCCTGAGAGTTTTGTACATTGTGATCATACTATCATCGTTTCTTGTATCTTCCATTGATGGGTATGTTGCTAGTATTTTCTAGTTTATCTGCATCGCAGATAAACTAGAAAACCGTCTACTTTAAGGCCTCTCATTTAACTTTTTCAGTTGGTTCCCCTCAAAGAATATACAACTAGCCACCATTTACTTGATCCTCAAACAAGGCACAACTAGCCAACATTTACCTGATCCCCCTCAAAGAAGGCACAACTAACCACCATTTACCTGATCCCCCTCAAACAAGCAAAACTAAAGCCACTATTTACCAGATCCCATCATTACTTTTCATAGTTTAAGAATTTAATGATTATTGTTTAATCAAGTCTTATAGTTACAGGAATGTAGCCTGACAATAGAGGTTTCTCGTTCCACTTTATATCTGCCATTAATGACTTTTGCATAAAATATATATATTGGCTGAAATGAATAAGCCTTTTCAGTATATAACGAAATGGGTATTAAAATGTCTGAGTAATTATCATTATATATGTATACAGCAGCTAAATAATCTAACAAAAAAAATAACTTAATTTTTTTACAAGAAGATGCCGAGATACTCCCTGGTACAGACCCACCAAGACGTATCAAGAAACTGAGTTTAGAAAACGCTGTCTCCGGGGAAATCATTGACCCAATAGACTTATATTTCTCTAGTATCAGACAGGTAATCCTTATTGTTTGGCTGTTTATCGTTGCCTCTCTTGCCACCTTCCAAGTCATGTTAGAAACCTAAGATCAGTTTTCGACCAGTGACAATATTTTTCTAGATTTTCTTGAAATATTATTTCTTCTTAATATTTTATCTTACAGTTATAAAATTTCACCTCTAAGTTCTTGGTAACTTTAATTTTCTTCTGAATATCAGCCATTATTTTACGCTTACAACCTGCTTAATTGTACCTCCTATATGATTTTTCTGATTTTATCTTATTATCTTCTTTATTCCCATGCATTATTCCTTTCTGAACATTCAACTCATTTCAAGTCACGTTAGAGAAAGGTGGGTTTACAGCTCTGTAAGAAGGCTCGAGGGTTCTACTTATTACAGGACGCAAGTGTGACAGGTCACTTCTGTTGGTCGGTAGTACTCCTAAAGTCACTGGTGGTCGGGGTAGTACTCCTAAAGTCACTGATCGTCGGGGTAGTACTCCTAAAGTCACTGATAGTCGGGGTAGTACTCCTAAAGTCACTGGTGGTCGGGGTAGTACTCCTAAAGTCACTGATAGTCGGGGTAGTACTCCTAAAGTCACTGGTGGTCGGGGTAGTACTCCTAAAGTCACTGATCGTCGGGGTAGTACTCCTAAAGTCACTGATAGTCGGGGTAGTACTCCTAAAGTCACTGATCGTCGGGGTAGTACTCCTAAAGTCACTGATCGTCGGGGTAGTACTCCTAAAGTTACTGATCGTCGGGGTCGTACTCTTAAAGTCACTGATCTTCTGAGTCAAAGTCTTTAGAGTACACAAGAGACATTAAATCACTTGTTCACCACTAGAGGAATATATTAATTTGTATGATATAAATTATGGTGAACTCTCAGGTTATATACATCTAAAAACATACTCCTCGCAGTGTATATATCCTGTTACTTTGCTAGTTTATATGATACCATTAAGTACTATATGTACACCCAACTACTATAATTCCTTGTACAACTATGTATCATGTCTAAATAAATTATTATTATTATTATTATTATTATTATTATTATTATTATTATTATTATTATTATTATTATTATTATTATTATTCATTATTATTATTATTATTATTATTATTATTATTATTATTATTATTATTATTATTACTATTATTATTATTATTATTATTATTATTATTATTATTATTATTATATTAGTGCCTCTGCTGGTTAGTGGCCTTATTATCTGCCTATTTCACAACAATTTTTTGACATCTCAATGTATACATATATACGTATATATAAATATATATATATATATATAAATATATATATATATATATATATATATATATATATATATATATATATATATATATATATATATATATATGTGTGTGTGTGTGTGTGTGTGTATGTGTGTGTGTGTGTGTGTGTGTGTGTGTGTGTGAGTGTGTGTGTGTGTGTGTGTGTGTGTGTGTGTGTGTGTGTGTGTGTGTGTATGTATGTGTGTGTGTATGTGTTGTTTTACACATATCTGTCTATAAATGTAAATGCGCATCTCTATTCACATTTTTTTCCTTCCGAGGGAGAGTATATTTTTCATATACAGCTGGCACGTTTTTGCGTTGCCAAGTTTTTTTTATTTAGGTTTTCCCGTCCTGCTATTGTTTTCAATGATGTGAATGGGTTCCAGCGCGTCCCTTTGTGTCTGACGCTTTCACACACTTCAGTTTGATTTTAGTATTAGATTCTGCACTTTAATTTGCTTTAGTTTATTTCTCTCTCTCATATCTCTCTCTCTCTCTCTCTCTCTCTCTCCTCTCTCTCTCTCTCTCTCTCTCTCTCTCTCTCCTCTCTCTCTCTCTCTCTCTCTCCTCTCTCTCTCTCTCTCTCTCTCCTCTGTCTCTTTATTTTTCTCTCTCTTTCCTAACCTGCATGTGTATCAGTTTCTTTCATTTTCTATATTTCATCTTTCTCTTATCTCTTTTACTTATCTGTATTTCATAAAGATTCATGTCTTCTAATTTTTTTTGTACGTTTTTTTATCTGTCATTGACTGTATGTCTATATGTACGTCATGCAGTTTTTTTTTTTTTTTTTGTATTTTCTTCATATTTGACTTTATATCTGTCATTAATGACCCATAACTCCTCTTTGTTTTCCTCCATTTCTTTTATTTTATGTGCTTTTCTTGAACCGTTCCTCCCTTCCTCGTTTCTTCTTTCCGTTTCCTTTTTTTTATCAAATCTTATTCTCACTCTTTTAAATCACTTTTCTGTCAGTAGACCCTTATCCTTTCTTCCGATAGGACACCTTGCACATTCTCTTTCTCTCTCTCTTTCTCTCTCTCTCTCTATTTTCCGTTCTCCGTCTAGCTCCCCTCTCACTCACTGTCTCCCTGTCCTTTTCCCACTTCCACTATGGTCTCTCCCTTCTTCACTCTAAGAACCACTACAATCACCCACGGCTTCTGCCACATCTCTAACACAACCATCACAGTCACTGCTCCTCGCTTGACACGGTTCATCAGTGAAGACAAAGAAACTGGCAGCGCACGGTACTGGAGGAGATATGATCTCTTGGATCGAGTCATGGCTGACTGGCATCGGGTTTGCATAAATGCAAATTAACCAGTTCCAATGGAAGCCAGTCGCAAGTGACGAAGACGACAGTATTGCGGAAGGGAACTTTACTGAGACGGTGTTTGCCCTAAGGAACAACCTTTATCGGTGATTGACTAATTGACTAAAGAAGACTGTTCCACTTGCGAAACATCCCAGTACAATTCCTCTCTTCAATTGTGTGTCAGTTTCCCTAGTAGTAACTGGGCTCCTATATATGTCGTGCCGAATAGGTAAAACTTGCTATTTTGGCTTAAACAGCAACTCTTTTCTCGCCGAATAAGGTAAGCGAAAATTTGTGTACGCAATAATTTTGCAAAACTCATTCTGAACCTAACGAACAAAATATATTTCATTGTTTAATATTAAATTATTGAAAACTTACATAAAATATATTTAGTTGGATTAGGCTAAATTAAATTGCGCTTGTTATAGTAAGGTTAGGGTCAGTTTTCTAAGGTTCTTTAGGTACAAAATTATTAAATTTTACTTTAACATAAATGAAAAAATATACCCTTAAACTTATAAGAGAAAATTTTAGAAAGGACTTAATTTTCAGTGAATTCTTGCTAACTGACCTGACCAATTTTGCCATTCGGCATATCAGTCGTCACGTGAGGTCACAGACCCTGAGCTGCTTGGGGATTAGCGTGGACGGTTACAAAGCATGGCTTGCTTCTACAGTGTTTTAAAAGCTGAGGTTGGAGAGTTGAAGGAGGAGGTCTTGCTTCTCCAGGAGGAGATTAGGAGGCTGAAGGTCCACCTCAATGGGCCTGGGAGAGAGTGTGAGGTGGTTGGAGATGTGGGGAATGAGGCTTCTAGCAGTGAGGTGCAGTCTGTCTCTCACTGTGAGGAGGCTGTAAGTGGGGTGGTAGCAACGGCTACCAGCAGTGAGGTGCAGCCCAGCACCTGCTACAAGTGGCGAGTTGTTCACAGTAATGGGAGGCGCATCAGAGTAAGGAAAGTTAAGAGTGCAGATCTGAAGGTAGGAAATCGCTTCTCTGTTCTCCAGGATGAATGTACTTCAGTGGCCAGTGAAGGTAAGGGTACTACTGCCCCTGCTAATGAAGGTAAGCGCATTCTTGTGGTTGGTGACTCTCAGGTAAGATATGTTGATCGTGCTTTTTGTAATAGGAATAAGAAGATGAGAGATAGAGTGTGCTTCCCTGGAGCTGGTGTTGGGGACATTGTCAACAGACTGGATAATATCATGTCAGGTAATGGGAACAAGCCCATTATCTGTCTCAGTGCTGGTGGAAATGATATTGGGAAGGGTAGGAGAGAAGAGCTGCTAGATAAGTACAGGTCAGCTATAGATTTCATTAAGTCTAAGGGAGGGATCCCAATCATATGTAGCATCTTGCCTAGAAGGGGAGTAGGAAATGAATGGTTGTCTAGGGCAATTGGTGTAAATTGCTGGCTAGACAGATACTGCAAGGAACATGCAATCCCATTCATTGACAACTGGAACAACTTTTATGGCAAACATGATATGTATGCAAGGGATGGGGTTCATCTCTCTGGGGCAGGGGTGGTAGCACTTGCAGACTCGATTGAGAAGGCCATTGGTGAAATGCCTATGATTTTAAACTGATGGAAGATAGAGGTATGGGTGTGTGTGGGAAACAAGCAGGTTGCAACACTAGGGTTGGAAACAGTAAATGTATAAAAGGCATTCAGCATGAAGTTATAAATAAAGACAATAGAACAGGTCAGCAAACAAAGGGGGACAGCAGAGGGCAGCAAGGGACTAGCTCCCTTAAGGTTTACTATACTAATAGCAGGAGTGTTAGAAATAAGATAGATGAGCTAAGATTAATTGCAAGTGCAGGAAACATAGATATTATTGCTATAACAGAGACCTGGCTCAATCTGAAAGATAGAGAGATGCCCTCTGAATGTCACATACAAGGCTATAAATTATTCCACACTGACAGGGTCAACAGGAAAGGTGGTGGAGTAGCGATGTATGTCAGAGACAATTTAAATTGTTGTGTTATACAAGATATTAAATTAGAAGCGTCAGCCACTGAATCTGTTTGGTTACAGCTTCTCGAGGGCCGAGAAAAACTAATTTTGGGTGTGATTTACAGGGCCCCAAATCTTGATAGGGAGTGCAGTAAACTTCTATGGGACGAAATTCGTAAGGCATCTACATACGAAAATGTTGTGCTAATGGGAGATTTCAACTATAGACAGATTGACTGGAGCAATTTGACAGGAAATTTAGAGTCGGGTGACTTTCTTGATACGATCCAGGATTGTTTTTTAAAACAGTTTGTGACAGAGCCAACTAGGGGAAATAACCTCCTTGACTTGGTTCTTGCCAGTAGGGAAACACTAATTAATAATCTTGAGGTTAATGATGAGCTTGGGGAGAGTGATCACAAATCACTCAGTTTTAACATATCATGGAATTCCCCTAATAATGGCAATCAAGTCTCCGTCCCTGACTTTCGCTTGGCTGATTTCATAGGACTGAAAAATTACTTAGGTGGGCTGAACTGGAATGACCTGACTAGGGGTCAGGTAGGTGGTGATGGTTGCCGATATGATGCTTTCCAGGGCATAGTTCTAGCTGCTCAGTCAAATTATGTTCCAAATAGGGAAATCAGATCAAACAAAAATGATCCTAAATGGATGAACAATAGATTAAAATATCTGATTGGTCAAAAGAGAGGCATATATAGGCAAATCAAAAGAGGAGAGGGGCAATTAAGAAATCGATATATTCAGTTAAAGAGAGAAATAAAAAAGGGAATTAGAAAAGCAAAAAGAGATTATGAGGTTAAAGTTGCAAGAGAATCGAAGACTAACCCAAAAGGATTCTTTCAGGTATACAGAAGTAAGATCAGGGACAAGATAGGCCCACTCAAAAGTTCCTCGGGTCAGCTCACTGACAGTGATAAGGAAATGTGTAGAATTTTTAACACATACTTCCTCTCAGTTTTTACACAGGAGGATACCAGCGATATTCCAGTAATGATAAATTATGTAGAACAGGACGATAATAAACTGTGCACTATTAGGGTCACAAGTGACATGGTCCTTAGGCAAATAGATAAATTAAAACCTAACAAATCCCCAGGCCCTGATGAACTGTATGCAAGGGTTCTAAAGGAATGTAAAGAGGAGCTTAGCACACCTTTGGCTAATCTTTTCAACATATCACTACAAACTGGCATGGTGCCAGATAAGTGGAAAATGGCAAATGTGATACCTATTTTCAAAACAGGTGACAGGTCCTTAGCTTCGAACTATAGACCAATAAGCCTAACCTCCATAGTGGGAAAATTTATGGAATCAATAATTGCCGAGGCAGTTCGTAGCCACCTTGAAAAGCATAAATTAATCAACGAATCTCAGCATGGTTTTACAAAGGGGCGTTCCTGCCTTACGAATTTATTAACTTTTTTCACTAAGGTATTTGAGGAGGTAGATCATGGTAATGAATATGATATTGTGTATATGGACTTCAGTAAGGCTTTTGACAGGGTCCCACATCAGAGACTATTGAGGAAAATTAAAGCACATGGAATAGGAGGAGAAATTTTTTCCTGGATAGAGGCATGGTTGACAAATAGGCAGCAGAGAGTTTGCATAAATGGGGAGAAGTCAGAGTGGGGAGGCGTCACGAGCGGTGTTCCACAGGGGTCAGTGTTGGGCCCCCTGCTGTTCACAATCTACATAAACGACATAGATGAGGGCATAAAGAGCGACATCGGCAAGTTTGCCGATGACACCAAAATAGGCCGTCGAATTCATTCTGACGAGGACATTCGAGCACTCCAGGAGGATTTGAATAGACTGATGCAGTGGTCGGAGAAGTGGCAGATGCAGTTTAATATAGACAAATGCAAAGTTCTAAATGTTGGACAGGACAATAACCATGCCACATATAAACTAAATAATGTAGATCTTAATATTACGGATTGCGAAAAAGATTTAGGAGTTCTGGTTAGCAGTAATCTGAAACCAAGACAACAGTGCATAAGTGTTCGCAATAAAGCTAATAGAATCCTTGGCTTCATATCAAGAAGCATAAATAATAGGAGTCCTCAGGTTGTTCTTCAACTCTATACATCCTTGGTTAGGCCTCATTTAGATTATGCTGCACAGTTTTGGTCACCGTATTACAGAATGGATATAAATTCTCTGGAAAATGTACAAAGGAGGATGACAAAGATGATCCCATGTATCAGAAACCTTCCCTATGAGGATAGACTAAGGGCCCTGAAACTGCACTCTCTAGAAAGACGTAGAATTAGGGGGGATATGATTGAGGTTTATAAGTGGAAGACAGGAATAAATAAAGGGGATGTAAATAGTGTGCTGAAAATATCTAGCCTAGACAGGACTCGCAGCAATGGTTTTAAGTTGGAAAAATTCAGATTCAGGAGGGATATAGGAAAGTACTGGTTTGGTAATAGAGTTGTGGATGAGTGGAACAAACTCCCAAGTACCGTTATAGAGGCCAGAACGTTGTGTAGCTTTAAAAATAGGTTGGATAAATACATGAGTAGATGTGGGTGGGTGTGAGTTGGACCTGACAGCTTGTGCTAACAGGTCGGTTGCCGTGTTCCTCCCTTAAGTCAATGTGACCTGACCTGACTAGGTTGGGTGCATTGGCTTAAGCCGGTAGGGACTTGGACCTGCCTCGCATGGGCCAGTAGGCCTTCTGCAGTGTTCCTTCGTTCTTATGTTCTTATGTTCTTATATATATATATATACATATATATATATATATACATATATATATATATATACATATATATATATATATACATATA
This sequence comes from Cherax quadricarinatus, assembly GCF_038502225.1. Classification (NCBI taxonomy): domain Eukaryota; kingdom Metazoa; phylum Arthropoda; class Malacostraca; order Decapoda; family Parastacidae; genus Cherax; species Cherax quadricarinatus. The sequence goes on from NW_027196395.1 coordinate 90,838, forward strand.
TATATATATAAACATATATATATATATATATATATATATATATATATATATATATATATATATATATATATGTATACTATATATATATGAATATATATATATATATATATATATATATATATATATATATATATATATATATATATATATAAATATATATATATATATATATATATATATATATATATATATATATATATATATATATATATATATATATATATAAGAAGGATGGAGGAATTAGGCCTATTGCAGTAGGCACCACTTTACGCCGCCTCGTTTCCAAAGCTGCTGTCTGAAGCATTCGCGCAGAGGCAGCCATGATGCTTCAACCAAACCAGCTTGACTTTGGGGTCTCTTAAGGAAGTGAAACAGCGGCTCATGCAACAAGGGCGTATATCAACAACCTGCCGGAGGACAATGCAGTGGTAAAATTAGACTTCAAGAATGCATTTAATCTCCTGAAAAGAGATGTGGTATTAGCAGCGGTACAAGAACATTTTCCTGGTCTCTTCCCCATTGTTTCAGCTGGATGTAGCAAGGAATCAATGTTCCTGTTTGGAGAGTATGAAATCACATCATCAGAGGGTGTCCAGCAAGGGGATCCTCTTGCACCATTTCTCTTCTGTATAGCAGTTAGGGAAATCACAATCAGACTGACTAGTGAGCTAAACATCTGGTTCCTGGATGATGGCACACTAGCAGGTACTAAGGAGTTCCTCTTCGGTGATCTTACACAAGTGATGACACGGGGACAGGAATTGGGTTTCATCCTGAATCCATCCAAATGTGAAATCATCTCAGTCAGTCAACATGTGATTAATGCAGTGAGATCAAAACTACCAGGAGCAGCAGTCATTGCCCCCACAAATAGCGTCTTGCTAGGAGCACCTCTGGGAAGCGATGCCATTGACACAATTCTCAGGAAGAAATTGGAAGAGCTGAGGAGACTGGAACAACGAATAGGCAATCTTGACATCCACGATGCCTTGTACCTTCTCACAAAGTGATTGAGTCTGCCCAGGTTGACATATTTCCTAAGATGTGCACCTTCATATGATAACCCTATACTGCACGAATATGACAGTATCCTGAGGCAGATTTTTACGAAAGTATTTAATCTTACTCTAGAAAACGGACAGTGGAACCAAGCTACACTTCCAGCCAGACTAGGAAACATTGGTGTCCGCAAGCCATCACAGATTGCACTACCTGCTTTTCTGTCCTCATAAGTTGCATCCAGAGGGCTTGTAGCAGCAATTCTCCCTGAACATCTTAGGGACAAGGCTGGAGTCCAGTACCAAAAGTTCATTGACGGAGCCATGATCTGGGATAATCTAACGGGCTCTGAAACCAGACCTGCTCCTCCCAACAACTTCAAACAGTCGCCCTGGGATGGCCCAATAGTGGAGAAAATAGCCTCAACAATGCTTCAGGGTGTGTCAGGGAAGGACAGAGCCAGCCTCCTGGCAGTGAGAGCTCTTCATGCAGGCTGTTCCCAATTCCAGCCTTGGCACACAGCTCGACCAACAGACCATCCGCATTGGTGTTGCCCTTCGACTTGCCGCCCATATTCTCGCCGAACGCAGGTGTATTTGTGGCAGTGAAGCAGCAGACCGATTCTGGTACCACGGTCTTGTGTGCCGTAAATCCGAGGGAAAGATTGCAAGACATGAGGAGGTTAATAACATTATCAAGAGGAGCCTCACAACAGCCGCGTGCCCAGCAGTAAGGGAGCCACCCCAACTATGCAGATCTGATGGCAACCAGAAGCGTCCAGATGGTATCACACTTCAAGCCTGGACAGACGGTAAGCAGGTAGTGTGGGACTACACATGTGCATCTACCTTGGCTGATACCTATCTCCAATACACCAGGTAGGAAGGAGGGGCAGCCGCCAGCTTCAGAGAGTCCCAAAAGTCTAGAAAATATGGAGAACTTGCCCATCATTATATGTCGAAGGGCAACACCGATGCGGATGGTCTGTGGGTCGAGACGTGTGCCAAGGCTGGAGTTGGGAACAGCCAACAGAAAGTCCCCAGCATGAGGGGCTCTCACTGCCAGGAGGCGGGCTCTATCCTTCCCTGACACACTCCGAAGCATTGTTGAGGCAATATTTTCCACTATTGGACCATCCCAGTGCGATTGTTTGTAGTTGTTGGGGGGAGCAGGTCTGGCTCCAGAGCCCGTTAGATTATCCCAGATCATTGCTCCGTCAATGAATTTTTGGTCCTGGACTCCTATCTTGTCCCTAAGATGTTCAGGGAGAATCGCTGCTACAAGCTCTCTGGATGCAATACACGAGGACAGAAAAGCAGGTAACGCAATCTGTGATGACTTGCGGACACCAATGCCTCCTAGTCTGACTGGAAGTGTAGCTTGGTTCCACTGCCTGTCTTCTAGAGTAAGGTTAAGTACTTTCGTAAAAATCTGCCTCAGAATACTGTCATATTCGTGCAGTATAGGGTTATCATGTGAAGGTGCACATCTTAGGAAATATGTCAACCTGGGCAGACTCAAGCACTTTGTGAGAAGGTACAAGGCAT
>NW_027196396.1:0-93379 GCF_038502225.1 Cherax quadricarinatus
TTAATTTATCTACCATTTTACGAGACACTGGATGCACATGTATAGTAATTTCTGATAAGCTGTTCCCTAATCTTAAAGAAACTCATTCCTCTGCTATACTTTCAGACTACTTGGGCCGTACGGACACTTTTCCTACCATCCGTTGTTACATTAGGTCTAAATGGTTCACAGGTTGGTCTGAAGCCATACTAGCTCCCATCACTTCTTACTCCGTACTAATAGGTAATGTAAAAGGTGCCATTCTTCCTTCTGAGGTTAACCTTTCATCACCAAAGGTGGACATAAGCTTTTCAGATCCTCTTCCTGTAGAGTCAGAGAAGCACCTCGAAAGTTCAGATGAGACAATGTCTCGCGAGATTCATGTGGAATTCAAAACCAGTGATGCTACTCTCGAAAGCGAGGTAGTAGGATCACCGGTTCACTTGTTAGATGAAAGTGAAGATATCACCTCCGATACCATAAATGTCTTGACTAGGGCTCAGACCAAAGCCCAGGCTTCTCCTACTATCCATCCTTTGATTTTCCCTGACTTAAGCCTTTAGATATATCGAAGGACTCCTTTGTCAATTTACAACGTAATTGCCCTTCTCTTCAGAATTGCCATAATGCCGCTAAACAAAATCAAGTGATCCAAAGGAAAAACTTTTCGTATAAATTTGAATATATAAAAGGTATCTTGTACAAGTCAGTATTCAAATTAAATTCAGATGAGATAGACTATTCCATCTTAGTTGTTCCAAGTCAATGCAGAGAGACTGTTCTTAAAATGGCTCATGACCTACCAGTGGCCGGACATTTCTCGCATCGTAAAACCTTAAATAAAATTAGGGAAACCTATTTTTGGCCAAAAATGTCCACAGATGTCACTACCTATTGTAGATCGTGTAAAGTTTGCCAACTGTCATCCTCCCGAGGTACCAGGCGAGTACCTATGGTCAAAATGCCAGTCTTTATGGTACCTTTCGAAAGAGTAGCTATTGACATCGTTGGTCCTTTATCTCCACTTTCATCTGGGGGACATAGATATATATTAACATTAGTTGATTATGCCTCAAGTTTCCCTGAAGCCGTTCCCTTAAAGACCATAACTACTACAGAGGTGGCTGAAGCCCTTTTGTCCATCTTCTCCAGAGTGGGCATCCCTAGAGAAATTTTGTCTGACCGTGGGACTCAATTCACATCTGACTTAATGCAACATCTCTACCAACTTCTGGGAGTGAAGCCTCTCTTCACCACACCCTATTATCCCAGCTGTAATGGGAGGATTGAGCGCCAGCATTCGATTCTCAAGTCCATTTTAAGGAAACTTTGCTCCCTTAAACCTAAGGAGTGGCATCGTTACCTACCCTGTGCTTTGTTTGCCATGAGGGAAGTTCCCAGTGACTCTTTGGGGTTTTCACCTTTTGAACTTCTCTATGGTAGACAGGCCAGAGGCCCATTGTCCATCCTTCATGACTTATGGACTAATGAGGACGTAAAGGCTGAGGTTCAGTCTTCATATCAGTTTCTCCTTGGCCCTAGATCCAAACTGGAGGAGACTTCTGACATAGTTTCGAAAAACTTAAGCTTGTCAATGGACCAGTACAAAACATATTTTGATTCCAAAAGTCAGAGAAGTTTTAAAGTAGGGGATGAAGTTCTTGTACTTTTGCCTATCAAGTCAAATAAATTATTGGTAGCATGGAAAGGTCCATGTAAAGTATTAAAAATTTGTGGGAAAGTTGACTACCTCATAGAAGTCAAGGGAAAACCTAAGCTTTATCATATCAACATCCTTAAGAAATATTACCGAAGAAATTCGGTTAACTGCCTTAATAACTTTGACTTAGTTTTTCCACACGAACTTGATAAAACAACTGAAGAATGTAAGGTGTGTGTAATTGACACCTCTAACATGACTTGGTGACTCTTGACCACTCGGGAGCAACCAACATTAATATTAATGAATCTTTGGATGACCATAAGAGACATGAACTACTTCAACGTGTGAGTAACTTTTCAGACGTCTTTACAGATATTCCAGGTGTTACCTCCACGGTAATCCATAAGATTTACTTAGTGACTGACAATCCTATCAAACGAAAATTATACCCAGTTCCAGTTCACCTTAGGGATGCATTTGACCGAGAGGTAGACAAATTATTAAAACTAAAGATCATTGAACCTTCAGTATCTGCATATTGCTCACCAGTAGTCATGGTTAAGAAGGAAGATAATTCATATAGACTTGCTATTGACTTCAGAGGCCATAATGCTATTACTTGGTGGGATGCTGAGCCTATGCCCTTAATAGATAGCGATCTACACAAATTTTATGACTCTTCCTTCTTTTCAGAGATTGATATTGCGCAGGCATATCAACAAGTAATGTTAGATCCTTCTTCTAAGCAGTACACCGCTTTTCCTACACACCAAGGACTGATACAGTATAGAACTATGCCCTTCGGTTTGGTAACTGCCTGTGCTACCTACGTGAGAATGATGAGAAAGGTCTTGGGTAATATGCCAAATGTTTCAGTTTATTTTGATAACATTTACGTAATGACATCTACGTGGGGCGAGCATATCCAAACATTAACATCAGTTTTGCGTAGGTTACGCTCACATGGCCTCATTGCCAAGCCGAAGAAATGCTTCCTTGGGTATAACAAGATTAGATATCTTGGACTGATACTTTCTAATAACTCTCTGCAGCCACTTCCCAGTAAGATCAAAGCTTCATTAGAATTTAAATTCCCCAAAACCAAGAAGCTCATGAGTAGCTTTCTTGGTTCTGTAAATTTTTATGCACGGTTTATCCAGAACCTTTCTGATCTTACAGGCATCTTATCAGACTTCCTTAAAAAGTCTGTGAAGGAACCTCTTGAACTTTCCGACGTAGCTCGGGAAAAGTTTAATGAGATTAAAAGTATCTTTTCGAAAGACCCTATACTTAAGATTCCAGATATTAATAAAACATTTTGTTTAAGAACTGATGCCTCCAATACTGGCTTAGGTGCGATGTTACTACAATACCATGATGGTACTCCCTTCCCTGTATGCTTCCTAAGCCGGAAACTCCTTCCCGCAGAAACGAGATACTCCACCATAGAAAAGGAATGTTTGGCCCTTGTGCGGGGTATCTCCAAACTTAAATTTTATTTGCTGGGAAAAGAATTCATTTTAGAAACGGACCACAAACCTTTGATATACCTTGAAACTTTTAAGGGAACCAACAGTCGCCTCTTGAGGTGGACATTGGCACTCCAGGCTTTTAAGTTCCATATTGTGTATATCAATGGTTCATCCCATTATTTCTCTGACTGGTTAAGTCGTGACAGTGAGTAGATGATTTGTTGCCTTACGCGACTTCCATATGTTAGAACTTTTTCCTCACCTATTCCTCTTATACTCCTTAACTATAAGTCTTGGTATGGGGGAGTGTGAGGGAAAAGTTCAATAGATATGAATAGCGAGGGAGTATATAGTAATAATAGTTTCATTGCCGGCTACTTGTTAAGGTAGGGTAAGTCCAGCTCCCGCTATTCCCCCCTTTTTCCCCCTCCCCAAAAGTGATAGTTTGATTGCCGGCTACTTGTTAAGGTAGGGTAAGTCCAGCTCCCGCTATTCCCCCCTTGTTCCCCCTCCCCGAAAGTGATAGTTTGATTGCCGGCTGCTTGTTAAGGTAGGATCAGTCTAGCTCCCGCTATCCCTTCCCCTCCCTCTTCCTTTCTCCCCAAAAGGTGACGTTTGGGGCTCCAGTCAAACAGTAAATCACTCGACTCACAGCTCCCAATACTACTGTAAGTACACGCCTGATCATATTTTAGTGGACTTATTGGTTGAAAGCTTCACTTTTGACCAATAATTAACTTAGTCCTTTCAGTCTTGATAGGTTAAAATGTTGTAATAATCACCACATCTTTTAGGTATTGTACTTATCATGGAGAGTGATTTCTTAAGCAGTGGGTAATCTGTCTCTCTTTACAGCTTGAAAGGACAGAGAGGGTCACCTGCTAATCAATGAGTAGAAATTGAAGGAGACGGACTAATGTTCTGAGACGTCCCAAATTCTGATCCACTTACCTGTTTGTGTATGCAAGTAGCAGGATATAACCCCTCATCACTGCAATGGAGAAAACCTGCTTTCCTGTCATCTGGACGAATTATTGACAGCTATAAAATCTGTGAAGAACGAGCCGGTGGGTTGTCACCAACACCTGCGACCCCCCCCCCTCCCCCATCATCAGCAACGGCTACGATTTCAACAACACGCAGTGTCACCAACACCAGACACCCAAGTTTTATATAAATATATTAGTGTTGAATTCATTTATCATTTATATTTTTAATTTTTCATTTTCTTTAATGTAGGATTAATATTTCATATATAAGTGTTTTATATTTTATATTTTCTATATAATAAAGTGTTTATGTTTGTCTGTTATTATTTCTTTTTCTATTTATTAATTTTCCTGAGGAGGAGCCAGCCTAGGTAATACTGTCTGAAGTTGTTACAGGGCTGAGTAAGTCTTCACAATCATCGCCCCCAATTAGGGAGACATCTTATATAACATACTACTGTAAAAATTATGCTAAATTTACTATGGCAGGACACCACCTGTAAGAAGCCATTGTCAAGTAATTCTTTATAAACTGGCCAGGAAATTATTTCCTTCATTGTCGCCTAAATATCCGTTTTGCAAACGCAAAAAAAAAAAAAAAAAAAAAAAAAAGCAATTGCAATTTGTATAATTACTACCAATTCAGAGTCATGTACTTATATATCTGTTATATCTATGTGACTCTGATGGGTTAATATTATACCTCATTAAGAATATCTTATTATTTCACATACACCTTTTAATTTACACCAAAGTGGTTGGGCCACTTACCTTTTATACCCTACGTCTCTCCCCTCTCCCACCCTTTTCTGATATTTCTACCCTTACCCATCCTTCTTCCTTACCCATCTTACCAAAGCTCTGGTCATAAGAAGAAGAAGAAGAAGTCTGATTAATGGCTCACTAAAAGCTGAGTCATAATGGGACTTCAATATCTCTTCAAGCTGGGGCCCAATACTGGATGTGGTTTTTGCCTTAGATTTGGCATAATAAAAGAAATACTTCGTTTTTTTTCAATTTCATGTGTGGCTTTAAGTTCTTCCTGTGTTTATTGGCTCCTGTATGGTTCCCTAAACTTAAGTTCAATATTTTCTATTTTTGTGGCCAGTGCTTCCTTCTGTGTTTCAGATATATTGGCCCACTTTCAGCAACTCTGTGATTCTTCGCCTTCATCTGTAGAAGGCGTGTCTCTGTATACCTTGCATCTCTATGGCCTTGAGCAGACCTCAAGTGCCACAGAGTTCATTTTTTCTTGTCAAAGGTTCGAACCCATGTTGTTTAGGATATCTTCCCAGCTTGTTTCATTGAGGACATAGTTGATCTGGTCCGACTGTCTGCTTGTGTTATTGAAGTTCAATAATTTATCTCATTGTGCTAGTCAGAAGCCCTATGTTGTGATCTGTTATATTTCGTACCAGATCATCATTATTAGTAAAGATAGGGTCAAGTTTATTTTCCATTCGTGTTAGTTCCACTATTTTCTGGCTTAAGGTGAATTTGCTGCAGAGATTGAATAGCCCATGTGTGCATGAATTTTCATCAGAGCTGCCTCCTGGGGTTATCTCTGCTATCACAGTATTTGTCACATTTCTCCATTTTAGGTCTCTTAAGTTGAAATCAACCAGCAACAAGATATTTGGGGCTGGAGTTGTGAGATTCCCCAGACAGTAGGTCTTTAGTAGTTCCGAGCATATAAGCAACTCTGTGACATATAGGCCAATACCCCTTTGTTGCCTGTTCTTTCTGTCTTATCTGAATAGGTTGTACCCTGGGATCCGCATTTCTTTTTCAGAATCATTGATCCTTTCTGTGGGTCTCTGTGAAAGCCGCAAACATTGCATTTGACTTTGCAAGCAGTATTCTGATGAAAATCACTTTGGTGTTAATGGCTTTAGACCCTGTCGCCGTGTTGATGGTATGTGGGAGCTTTATTTGGCAGTAATATCTGTTGTTCTGGAGTGCCTCCACTCCAGTAGTGATCCGAGATGGTGTAGTATTTCTGTTATTTCTTGCGAGCTTCATTTCCTTCTAGGTACTAAAAAAATCTGTCTCTGGAGTGGTTGTAACTACCATGGTTTGTTTCCCATGGTCGGAGTGAGCTGTATTTACTTTTATTTATGTTTTTATTAACACATCAGCCTTCTCCCATCAAGGTAGGGAGGCCCGAAAAAGAAAAACTTTCGTTATCATTCACTCCATCACTGTCTTGCCAGAGGCGTGCTTGCACTAGTTATAAAACTATAAATTAACACTCTCCTTCAGAGTGCAGACACTGTACTTCCCATCTCCAGGACTCAAGTCCGGCCTGCCGGTTTCCCTGAATTCCTTCATAAATGTTACCTTGCTCACACTCCAACAGCATGGCAAGTCTTAAAAACTTTTTGTCTCCATTCGCTCCTATCTAACATGCTCATGCATGCTTGCTGGAAGTCAAAGCCTCTCACACACAAAACTTCCTCTACCTCCCTCCCTCCAACCTTTCCTAGGACGACCCCTACCCCACCTTCCCTCCCGTTTAAATGGTGTGTCTGAGAGTATGTGATGTAGCATGTTTTCCATGGACTGAAGAGCAACACATTTCAGTGTGAAATTGCTTACAAGAAGAAGGGCTGCATACACCTTTGTTCATGAGGTCGCAGCATTTTATGGGATGGTCAAAATTGTATGTTCCACCTGTTTTTTCAGATATTCTAATACTACAAATTCTCAAGGCATAGAATTTGCATAGATTTGATTTCCGTTTGCCAGGATTTTTTGTAGTTGAGTACCCTACTTGTGCATTTTTCTGACTCTCCACTATTTACATCACCCGTACTAGAAATTAGTGCCACCACCAGCTATTACTGGTAATGTATCAATACTATTCCTCAAAGCATCATCCCCTTTTTTTACATCACCAGCGGTATTTCTATTTTATATTTCTAGAACTCGTCTATGTTTATCTTTACCTGGCTCATCAATACAGGATCACTATCTCCATCTGGTGCACTGTCTGGCATCTCTGTATCCTTCTAGTTACTGTCTTCCAAGGCAGCACCAACACTGTATTTTCCCATCTGTTATACTAGACTCAAATTTTCAAAAAAATTATATTTTTTTGTTGATGTTTCTGTCTTTTAGGAAAAATATTATTTTCTCCCACAGGTGTGTCACTTTAGCAGATCCAAAAACATTTTCCTATTTAAACATCATTAGTGTGGACTGATGTATGTTTACACAGGTACCATGGTTCCATTTTTGAAGAGATTACATGCAACCACCCACGTGAAACTTCGCTTGATACTAATGTTACAACTTACACAAGTTTTCATGATGAACTTAATAGGTGCATCTAATCTTTGAGTAATTATTATATCAAGGAATATTGGTGGATTGACTCACCTCTACACTGAACCTTCCACCCTGAGCTGAGCCTCTAAACTCCCAGCTGGATGGAAGTGATATGTTACCTCAGCTTCTTGGATTTGCCTCTTGACCGGAGTCCCCTTAGCAAAACCGTTTGTGCCTTGCAGGTTTTGCTACGAAAAATACACCATACAGACCATCCCTGTATTTTGTGCACATAGCAGACTCATACTCACACAGGGGTTACCCATCAATGTATTTATTGCCAAAATTACAGAGTACATACTATGAGTACATACAGCTACTAATGATCCCTAAATGGTTCTGTTCATTGCATTTGGCAAAATTTATTTTTACATTTAATGCTTTCTGGAAGTCAAGGATACAACATTGTTGACCTTTTTTCCCAGACATAGCTAAAGATGTTTTAAATTTATTAAGTGTAGCCTTTTAATGTGAGAACTACGTTATTTATTAATAAGCTAGTGTCCCCCCCCAAAAAAAAAAAAATATTCCTCATGATATTGTTTTCATTAGTTTAACTACAACTAACCTCTAGTTGATGGGGTGTCAATTCATTTGGAACTTTGACTTCTTCAACTCACTGGTTTATTATAAATATCGACAGGAGCTGTTTGGTATAACTTCATTTAATTTTAATGATATGAGTAATTCATTCATGGATGCATTTGCTGTTCTTAATTATTCACTTTTTTGTCTTGGTAGAATTATAGATCAGCATTGTTCTCTGGGTTTCCATTATTTTAACCTTTTTCAATGCATTCCATTAATGCCATATTAAATTAAATACTAAAATTTCAATGTAATCAGGATACGTGGAATATTGTTGACCACGATGAGACAGGATTTTATGTTTGTTCCACATTTATCCATCATTATTCAAAAAAACAGATGGGGTGGAAATGGGTAAATAAAAGAAAATGAGAAAGGGGATTGTGGGAAGGAAAGTGGAAGACGTTAATGGGATTAGTAACTTTGTTGAGTGAATATTTTTAAATAGACATAGAAAATATAGCAATTTGGGTTATTTTCTTTCTGGACCTCAAGTTAAGATAAGATAAGATAAGATTTCGTTCGGATTTTTAACCCCGGAGGGTTAGCCACCCAGGATAACCCAAGAAAGTCAGTGCGTCATCGAGGACTGTCTAACTTATTTCCATTGGGGTCCTTAATCTTGTCCCCCAGGATGCGACCCACACCAGTCGACTAACACCCAGGTACCTAATTGCTGCTAGGTGAACAGGACAATAGGTGTAAGGAAATGTGTAGAAATGTTTCCACCCGCCGGGAATCGAACCCGGGCCCTCCGTGTGTGAAGCGGGAGCTTTAGCCACCAGGCCACCGAGCCAAAAGTGTTGACTACCTCCATGGTTACTGTTTACTGGTAAATAGAAAAAAAAAGAGCAGCAGACATTTTGAAGACTTGTCTGTTCGTCCTGTCTAACCCAAAATTGAATCAGATTCCCAGAATTGAATCAGATTCCCTAAATTGAATCAGATTCCATAGGTTATGTGCACTACTAAAATCTTCATTTACATTTAGATTACAACCACTGAAATGTATCTCTTGAAATATTCTGAATTACGGGACCAAAAAAAAAAAATTCAAAATAAAACGTTATATGTATTTTGACTGAAGGATGGGAGCGGAGGTGTGGCTGGTGGTGGCTGGACTGATGATGGCAGCTTGGATGTACTCTCGCTGGCGCCATAGCTACTGGTCCTCCCGTGGAGTACCAACTCCACCATTTCTTCCATTCCTCGGGCACATGCACAAGCAGATTTCATTGTTCCAGTTTCGGTGGGATTACATAGATGAGGTCTGTACCTTTCACTTAATTATCATCAAAACTCCTTTCAACAAATATCATAATATATCATATTGATAAAATATTATATATCATGTAATAAAGTTGGTAGAATTACCGACAATATGTAAAGTAAAAGGACACAAGTGCAACTAATGTGACATTTATTGTGGCAACGTTTCGCTCTCCAGGAGCTTTATCAAGCCATCACATAGTCTCTCCTGTTATACTACACAAAGCACAATACAGAGAGTGAACACTGAAACAACCTACCTGTTTCCAGTCTATATTTCTCCAACCTATTTTTATGTTACCCAAGTAATAGCTTTTATATCATTTTACTCATGTACGAATTAATTGCTCTACCATATTGTATTATTTTTGTTACTACTACTACTACTACTACTACTACCACTAGTGAACATCGAAATGGTACCTCACTAGTATTGCACCTCACTCAGAGCCTTTATATACTCTTTGTGTCCATGTATTGTTTGTAATGGCTTGATAAAGCTCCTGGAGAGCGAAACGTTGCCACAGTAAATGTCACATTAGTTGCACTTGTGTCCTTTTACTTTACATTATATATCATGTTGATAGGCTTTATGTCTCGAATGTCTTCTAAAATAAAATAAAAAATAAACTTAGAAATATGAAATACTACTTATGGTTAGTAAAAATACTGTCATTAGTTCGCTAAAATTGTAAAGACAATTTTTTCCCCAGGTGTATTACAAGAATGGAGGTTCGAAGTATTGTGGACTGTACGAACTGTTTCGTCCTGTTCTTATGATTGGTGACCCTGACCTTCTCAAAAACATCTTCGTTAAAGATTTTGATCATTTTGTTGATCGTCGGCGGATTCTGGCTGAAGATGGAAGCATTTTAAATGAAATGCTGAGTAACAAGACCGGAGACGAGTGGAAAACCCTTCGAGACATCCTGACTCCAACCTTTACCTCAGGCAAGATGCGCTCAATGTTCCCTATCATCTGTTCCAAGGCCGACGATCTCGTCTATTTCTCCCTCAAAGAGGCTGCTATAAAACCTTTCATTGACATGAATGCAAACTTCGGACGGTTCACTATGGACACCATTGCTTCCTGTGCTTTTGGTATTGAATGTAATTCCTTCGAGAAAGAGGAATCGGAATTCGCCAAAAGGGCAGGAGATTTCTTCGAATTTTCATTATTAAAAGTATTAATATTTACTCTTTTTAACATGTATCCAAGAGTTTGTAGTGCTCTGGGAATCAAGATGGAGTTATCCCCTGTCAAATTCTTCAGAAGTGTAGTGGAGGAGACCATAGCAGCAAGGAAGTCTGGTCAGAGAAGAGGAGATTACTTGGACCTTCTACTAGATGCACGAGCTGGACATGAAGATATCAGCGCTCCTTACTCATTAACCTCAACACATAGCCAGGACGCCACTGCCCGTGACTCTCCTACCGTAGAACACCACACAGTTATCAAGGAAACCCCTTCCTCTACTGATAAAGTTTCTTTAACCCAGTGTAAGAAAAGTCAGTATTGATATTTTATTCTCATTACTTGTATAACAAAAAAAATAATGTTGATGAAGAATGGTTTTATGAATATAAAGAGGCAATACCGTGTTGGCCATGTTGTTTACAAGTCTCGTTAATTCTGACTCGGATTGCTTTATTAATCAAGTTTATTGATTACTTGACAGGTTTGTGCTGAAATTTTAATTGGCAGGAAACACGATTCCGGTGGCTAAATCAGTAGTAATAAAGATACGAATTCCATTATTAATGCTACAAGTTATTAGTCAATAAGACAAACTTTGCCGAGTTGTCAAATTAGATCACATCTTTCACTATTTCTTTGAGGAGAAAAAAGTACTGAATAGTCATACTATATGAGAGCTTAAAATGTAGCACTTTGGCATTTAAAGCCCTCATAATTATTTAGTTACATTATAAAGTATAACTACAGCAGTCTTTGTGATGTTCATTCATAATTGCTTCAGTTGTTTTAAAACTTAGTCAGACGCCTGGAGGTTTGATTTAATGAGATTTAAGTGTCTTGACAAGTCGTCTTAACTAATTATTGAAAAGGTGATTTAATGAAAATCTCCCGAACAATATTAGTCAGAATGTCACATTTATTTATTATTGTTTTGAATTTAAGAGTTTTAGGTCTGATGAAATAGAGTATAAAAGTAAACTGACACATCGTTTGTGAAGAATATAATAACCCAGAGGTAAAAAAACGTATAAATTAAATGTTATTTCTTTGCAGTGTTGACAGATAAGAGCATCGTAGCTCAGTGTGTGCTGTTCCTGATTGCTGGATACGATACTACAGCCTCTGCTCTGGCTTTTTCGTCCTTTCTTTTGGCCAAATATCCAATACATCAGCTGCATCTCCGAGAGGAGGTGCAACAGATGATTGAGGAGCATGGTGATATTACCTACCAGGGCATCCTGGAAGCCAAGTTTCTTGACGCTTGTATCATGGGTGAGAAAAGTCTCTCAGTTACGACAGTTTGGGACAACAATAACATCCCATTTAATATCGTTTTAAATTAATATCTCTTAAGAGTTTTAATTTACCTATACTTGATAAACTGGTATTAAAACCTTATTTCTCCTTTTTGTTATAAGTAATTATATTAATTTTTTACTCTGAAAATGGCTACTCTGCTGTCCTTTTCATTTTAATAAGAAGGGCACTGAAGGATCAGTTTGGATCAGTGAAGATTATGTCAGATAACTCGACAACTGAAACTGTTTGAAATATCTGGGATCAGTAACGAATATAATCATGACACCGTAGGCTGATTATTGCGTTAATGTGACACAACAAGTGTCTGGCACTGCTCGTAATATCAATAAGACAGTATCTGACACTGTTCTTAGTGTCAAGCTCAAAGTCAAGTTAACATGACGCAGCAGCTGAACGGTGGTCACCCTAATACAGTGCAATATATCAAGTATCTACCATTGTCCCTAGTTCGGTTAGAAGGGCACTCAGCTCACATGTTATTGTCCGTGAGCATGTTACCCTAAACCTGCTGCTCGTGTTCACCTAGCAGTAAGTAGGTACCTGGGTGTTTGTCGACTGTTGTGGGTCGCATCCTGGGGGAGGGGTAGTATACCTCAGATAGAGCTGGGCTTTGTAATAAGCTTAGGTAGGATAACAGCTCTTGGCCTGTAAAACTGATTTGTGTAAAAAACTCTGTGAATATCTGGCACTGTTGGTAACAGCCAGGCAGTGGTCATTTTCATGTTCCACAGCAAGTGTTTGTCACTGCCCGTAGCAGCTTAGTGATGGTCACACTAACGTAAGAGGCAAGTGTCTGACACGGCTAAATGGAACACAGCAAGTGTCTCACAGTGCCAGGGTGTTGGTTGCTAATGTAATAGAGAAAGTGTGTGACAGCGAGCGTAGCAGCTGGGTGGTTGTAACGCTAATCTGATACAGAAAGCGTCTGAAACAGCTTGTAGCGACAGCTAAATCTGCATCTTAATCCGATACAGCAAGTGTCTGAAACTGTTCATGGCAGCGGCGTCAAGGGCAAGGCGTGGGGGGCTTTTGCCCTCCAAAGTCCCCCTTCCAACCAGACAGCTGCATCTCAACAACCCCTTCCCCTCTGGTGCAGAAATACTAGTGCCTTCCACGCAATGATGGTCATGTTAACATGTCTGAGCCTGTGGCTCAGACATGATGACGGTAATTTAACATTATAACATTGCTCGTATCGCTCTTGGGCTGTGCGGACAGGCTGCACAGTAGCTCCTGATTCGTCTAGTCTCTGCGCAGTTTTCACCAGTCTACTCACAATGGCGAAAGGAGGACGCAGGCGCGTCAACACTGTCTGCCTTGATTTAGTGACTGGCTCATTTAATGGTCAGAATACTCATATTCTGCTGACGGCGATCCTGAGAGATACGTATGGAATTGCCAATGAAGACCTTTACGGTGTAGCATTAAATGGCAATACGAGGTTATTCGTCAAATTCAGACAAGGCTGCACCTATGAGAATATGGTTGCTAAATACCAGGATGTGATAAAGACCGTTAACCCTGGTGTTTCCGTCTGCCTTCGAGATGTCTCCCGTGTTTACACATGGGTGAAGGTGCGCAACATACCCTTTGAAGCGGACGAAAGTGATTTAAGGAACGTTTCTGACCGTTACGGCACCGTGCATCTGGCGGCGTTGGGACACTGGTGTGACGGCCCCCTTGTTTGCATGCCGGAAGGGTCGTTTTCTTTGAAAATGTTCCTTAAGCACCCGATACCGTCGTATGTGGTAATGGAGAACTTCAGAACGCAAGTGTATGTGACATATTCAGGTCAAAGGCGCACGTGTAGACTCTGTGGGGTGTATGACCACATTGCAGCACAATGTCGGACGAGGCGTGGAAGACCAGAGGTCGCAACGAGGACGGAGGTGACAGCAGTACCGGAGTCATATGCTGGGGCTACACAGCGTGGGAAACTGTGGAGTGAGGAGGTAGAGAGGGAGACAGAGGAGTCACCTGCCTGCGTAACTCTACCGGGTGTGGAGGAGGACGTAGGCGTGGTGTCGGCGACGCTGGAGGATGCATACGCACCCACCCAGGATGACATGGAGGCATCCATTCGAGAGGCTTTAAACGCTTTGATGGAAGCTTCAACAGCTGATGGACTCCAGGGTGGGCTGGAGGATGTCCGTGTACAAGAGGGAGAGGGAGGTGTCTCAAAGCCGACTGTAGAACACCAGGTTGTGACTGTGGAGGTACACAGGGATGATAGATCCGAAGTTGACATGATCATCGATCGTGGCTGTCGCAAAAGGGCTGCGGTGACGACAGACCGTGACGACGTGCTAACTCCCGGACAAAGATTGGGGAAAAAGACATGGCACGATGAGACCCGTAGAGGAGCGGGCGGATCCAAAAATGTTCAGCAAGATAGAGAGGAAAGCATAGGAGGTCGTGGGGGAAGAAGTGGAGAGAATCGCAAAGGTGTTAAGAGTGTTAGGATATCAATGAAACCTTCAGGTGTATTACTCTAAATGTTAATGGTTTGAAATCAGACAACAAGCGTAACTGTCTGGTGGCGTTTTTGAGGAAACATGTTCCTGACGTTGTGTTTTTACAGGAACACAATCACAAATCTCCCGGGGAATTGATAATTCCTGAATATGTAGTGTACATGGGCTGTTCTAGCAGATTGAAAGGAGGTGTGGCAGTGTTAATAAAAGAGGCCAGCCCATTTTCTTTACACACCTGTGAGGTTGGGGAGGAGAGTAGGGTGGAGCGGGTGGTTGGGGCATGGGGTGGGGTGCAGGTGGGATTCATCGGCGTCAATGGACCAGCGGAAAGTGATATGCGAATAAAAAACGGTTTTTTTAGGGATGTTTTGGTGTATCATTTAAGGTCGCTGCCAGCCATCACGATCATTGGGGAGATTGGAATTGTCTTGATCGCCGCAAGGATGTCGAACCTAGGGAAAGGATTTTTTTTCGGGTTTTTTAGGGGACTTACTGCGGGGTGTGAATGTCTTTGATGTGGGGGGGGATGAGGTAGGGAGGAGTGTGCATACGTTTATTAGGAGGGAGTATGCAGCACGATTTGACCGCATTTGTGTTTCTAGGGGAATCATGGTTCGAACCGTTTGTGCTCTAAATGTGAGTTTCTCTGACCATAGAGGAGTCATGGTGGACGTGGATTGGGAGGGATTACCGAGGCGGTACAGGGGTTTCTGGAAAATGAATGTTGGGTTAATGCGTAAAAGGAGCGTGAGGGAATCTTTTGCGAGTGTATGGAAGGAATGGTGGGATAACCATAGGGAAGGGAGTGATATTATTGAGTGGTTGGACACAATTGGCAAGAGGAAGGTGAGAGACTTCTATCAGAGGAGTGGGGTAGAGGAACGAAAAATGCAACGTGGAACTTTGTCTTATCTGGAAAACCAACTGCAGGACTGTTATGTGAATGGTACGGGGGTGTACCCGGTGGCGGAAATTGAAAACTTAAAGCGCATGATAAGGGATATCCATAATCGTAATTAATTTTTTGGCATACAGGAGGTATTATGGGGAGATCGCCCTTCAGCGGTTGTCCTGTGGGAGCAGGGCAAACGCTGAAGGGTGACAGAATTAATGGGATTGGAAGTGCATGAGCAAATGGGGGCGTATAGCAGGGGACAGTACATTACAACAACTGAGGGAATGAGTTGCTATGTGGATAAATGGTACGAATCGCAATATGAGAATGTGGGGATCTCTAAGGAGGTGCTAGAAAAAATGGGTGAATGGGTATGTTGTGATTTAGAGAATAAGGATCGAATGAATTTGGATGGAAGCATAAGTGAGGAGGAGGTTAGGCTAGCGGTAGAGAGTATGAGTGCTGGGAAATCACCGGGGATCGATGGTATCCCTTGTGATTTCTATAAGGAAAACTGGGAATGCCTACGCGACTTTCTAGTGGTATTATTTAATGAAATGAAAACAAGTGGAAGACTCAGGGAACAACAAAGAACAGGCGTTGCGGTTATGATCCCAAAAAAGGCTACAGGGAACTGTGTCCAAAATTATTGGTCGATAACATTAATGTGTGGTGATTATAAAATATTTGCAAAAATGTTAGGTAATAGAATTAAAAGGGTATTAGAGAAGGTTTTGGATGAAGGGCAATATGGGGTACCCGGAAGATCAATGTGCGTGGGGAAAGGTATTATACGCAGGTTCATTGACGAAAGCGGGAAGGGTAATGCAGGGGGAATACTGGCTTTGGACTGGCATGCGACATACGATTGTGTGGAGCGTGAGGCTTTATGGAAGTTCATGCAGTGGAAAGGATTCGGGAAGGAAATAGTAAGTTGGACGATGGCTTTGTATGAGCAGGCTATGTTTAGGGTACAGATAAATGGCAGGTTAGGGAATTTAATTGGAATGAAACGTGGTTTGAGGCAGGGGTGTCCTGTATCGCAGATTCTTTTTGCGTTACTTCAGGACCCTTTTTTCAGAGCTGTACAGGAGGGTGTGAATGAGGGTGAAATGCGAGGAAGGGTGGGGATAAAAGCGGGAATCGTAGGCTATGTGGATGACACCACGATTTTATATAGAAGATCACGAGATTTACGAAAAGTAGGTGAATTGGTAAAACTTTTTGGGAGAGCAACGGGGATGATGGTCAATAAGGATAAGTCAATGCTTATGCACGTGGGAGATAGCATTAGTGGGGACATAGGTCAGGAGGAGGGTTGGCCTTTAGTAACTCACATCAAGGTATGTGGAATTGTTCATATGAGAAACATTCAGGAAGCGAGGAAGATTAACTCGAGTGAGGTTGTGGATAGGGTATTAGGTCGATTGGCAGGGTTGCGTGCAGGAGGCTTAACTTTGCATCAGCGTGTAATTGTAGCGAATGTGCTTTTGTTTGGTAAGTTGTGGCATGTGGTAAGTATGTATCTGTTAGTTGCGTGTGATGAGAAACGTTTATTGAAGCGTGTATTTAGATATATATGGGGTTCCGGTTGTGATTGGTTAGCGAGAGATATTGTGTATTTACCGACTAGTCGGGGTGGACTGGGGTTAATGAATCTGCACATGAGAATATTAGGTATGTACGTTAAACATAGTTATTTGCATGAGGGTCGGAGGGTTGGTACAGGTTCGAATTGGATTCGAGGGGATTTGGTACGATGGATGAATGGTGGGGATGTTACGAGATGTGAGAACATGCTGAGAGTTTTAATTTATACAAGGGATCCAAGTCGAATCAAGATTAGAAAACTGGCAAGGGTGGGAGTGAGGGAGGGGGTGGCTAGCGTAGAGGGTATATATCCAATGTATGCATGGCGTGATATTTGGGGTCGCTTGAAGGAGTTACGATTGAGGGCCGGGGTACGGGAGGTTATGTATAAATTCCTTCACAATATATTGCCTTCCGGGGAGGTGTTAGCAAATAGACGTGTAGAAGTGGGTAAGGAGCGTTGTGTGTGTGGGGATATTGACACGGCTTTCCACGCAGTGTATTTTTGTGAGAGATTGGAAGCGGTAAGAATGTGGTTTAGCAGAGTTATACAGATGGTGGGAGGTGAGGGAATTAATGTCTTAAGAGCGTTAAGTCTAGATGTGGGGGGGGGGTAGGGTTGCCGGGACAAAGGGCGATTGGATATCTAGTCACTGACTTTGTATATACTTCATGGGCCTGCAGACACGTATCAGCAAGAGAGAGGATCAGGGCGCTGGCAGCGATTTTTTATGGTACACAGCAGAGGAATAGAGAGATTGCTGGGGGTAGATGGCTTTCGACTTTTTCGGTGGGATATTGTAATTTCCATGTACGTGATTTATGGCCATTAGTACCATAGAGGGTAGACGTGGCTGGCCTTTTCGTGTGTGAGCGAGAGTGACGGTTGGATTCGAAATGGTGAGGAATAATGATGAAACATTGGGAATGGGCGGTCATGTAAGGTCATGTAAGGTCTAGAAGGAATAAACGAGAACGAACCGGGGCTTTGAAAATTTTTTTATGTTATATTGTTTGCCAAGTGAATAGATCGAATAAAATGTACGTTAACCTTTCATAATACACATCATTTGTGTAGTAGAATCGACACATGCTATAGTAATATTGTCGTCAGTATGATGACGCCTTAAGGTTAGGTTTTGAAACTATAGAGGTTTGAGCAATCCCTGGCATACGTCGGCGACCCTCGTCGCTATTAGTTATACACTGATGTACCTTTGGGTCGACATTTAAGATAACTGTATTGTTATTGTGATACTGATAATGGATAAATGTCGAACACCGACGCATGAGATAATCTCAAGCAATGGCCTGTCGTGTATTGCTAATAGGTGAACGTGACGGTCATATGTGTACTGTAACTAGATCGTTTTGATACCTTACGATAGGATTTTGTTATTTGTAGGGATTGTACTTGTATACATAATGTTAAATCTTTTACTTGCGGACGTGTCTTGCCCAGTGTTTAGGTGGGGTTTCATTGTGAAATGCCCTAATGTAATGTTTATTATAGGCTTTGTTTTGCCTAACGTTTTAGGTCAATGTTCTGTATTTTTAAAATTTGTAGGTTGTGTGATATTTACAGTGCAACTTGTGCAAGGGGTCTTATTTAACAGAGCAGTGGGGGGGGGGGGTGAGCGCTGACATAAATTGTAAGCTTTGTGTTAATGGTTTTGTTCCGTGCTGAGCTCTCGCTATTTTATTCTGTTAATTAAGCGGTTCCAGCACTTTGCGGGACGTATTATGGTGGTATGTCTTGGCAATTTTATTGAAGGCTTAGGTATGCCTTTTGTTTCATTATTGTAATGTATAATGTTTTTATTCCTATGTTTACCATATCTTCTGTGTGCTTTGTACAAGGGGGTTTTATTGTACAGTGTAACAGGAGTGTATTGTAGGTTTAGATTCTGTAAGTGTATTTTCTGAGCAGGTATTATCATGCTCTTTTCATTGTTAGGTGATTGTTTACCCTTTAATATGATATGATTGTAACACTTGGGGTCTGATGGGGTTGACACTAGATCATTGTATTTGCAAGTGGCTAATTATTGTGTTCTTTTATTTATTTATATCTTGTATTGTGTCTTTTTCAATAAAATATAAAAAAAAAAATTTAACATTATAAGTGTCTGACACTTCACTTAATACCAAACTAATGGTCATGCAAATATGAAGCAGCAAATATCTAACTGTCGCAGTAACAGACTAAGTTAATGCAACACATGTGTCTGACAATGCCTGTAGCAGCTGGTAATTTAACTGAAACGAGTGTATTTGGTAAGCTGTTAGTCCTCTGAAATAACAATGGTCTGACAATGCCCGTAGCAGCAAACTGATGACCCTTCTAACATGAAGGAGTGTTTGACAAGGCCAAAGCAGCAAGCAGATGGCCGCTCTAACGTGACACAACATTTAACAATTCCCGTAAAAGTTGGGTGTTTATATAATTACAACACAAATGCGGCATACAATTTTTGAAGATATTTATTTTTAATTATTGTTGACAGAAATCAATACATGGTTAACTAAGCTCATATGAACTCTAATCTCCAAATTTTTTTTTAGGTTTAACGACATTTGGTTAACGGATATAAATGCAATATAGCTAGACTCTTCATTTGATAATTTTAATTGATTATTTTTTTCAGAAACTTTGAGACTGTACCCACCGGGGACCTTTGGGGAGCGTCTGTGTACTAAAACTTACAAGTAAGTCTTAATGTTATCCCTTGTATGGTGATGGTATTACATTTACCAGGGCGGAGGTCAAGTGTTTTCTGACGGGAGTTTTACGTTTTATGATGACCTCTTAACTGGAGCTTTTGCTGATATAACTGATGTGACTCACGAAATTGTAATGACACGATTGCAAACAAACCATACCATGGGTGGGGTTAGAACCAGCGATCACAGTCTCAAGACTCAAGTGTTCGCATCGCTATTGGGCCGTGCGGACGTGCTGAGCAGTAGCTCCTGATTGAGTTGGCTTTTGCGCAGTGTTGACGTGTACTTAGCTCTGTGAAGACCTGTTTGCACGCTCTCTACGAATTGAAGCAAGATGCCCTCCATCGAGCAACTTTACCAACAGCTTAAGGAAGAATTGAGGATGGCGAAGTTGGAGATTCGGCGACTGACCGAGGAAAACAAGAAGATTCTTAGTAGTCCTCCTGTTTTGAGTCCTCAGGTCAAGAAGGGAAACTGGTAACTGGCTGGACAGCAGGGAACGAAGTTGACGATCAAGAGGACGAATGGAAAGGTAGAAACGATGAAGAAGAAAGAGACTGCCGTGGAAACTGTTGTGGAAACATCTAATACATTCTCAGTGGTACCCGACGAATGTGAGTCGACTACTGGGAACGTCACGACGAACGACATTAAGGAAGGTAAGAATATTGTTGTTGTTGGGGATAGCCAAGTTAGGTATATGGATAGGGCGTTCTGCTTGAAGGACAGGAGTAGGAGACAGAGAGTTTGCTTTCCTGGGGCTGGGATGAAGGATATTGTTAGCCATCTGGATGACATCATGAGAGGTAATGGGAGCAATCCTATTATTTGTCTCAGTGCTGGAGGCAACGATGTTGGCAGACGTAGGAGTGAAGACCTGATTAGCAGGTATAGGTCAGCAATAGAAATAATTAGGAGGAAGGGAGGGAACCCTGTCATATGTGGTGTTTTGCCAAGGAAGGGAGTTGGAAATGAATGGTTGTCCAGGGCAATTGGTGTCAATTGTTGGCTGGACAAATACTGTAAGGAAAATGCGGTAACATTCATTGACAACTGGGACCTCTTCTATGGCAGGAATGACATGTATGCCAGGGATGGGGTTCACTTATCTAGGTCTGGGGTGGTAGCACTGGCAACTGCAGTGGAGGGAGCAGTTAGGACTTTAAACTAGGAATAGTTAGTGGTATGGGTTTTGGCAGGAAAACAGTGAAGTCCCAATGTAGTAATATTACGAGTTCTAGGGGAACTAGTAATAAGCAGAACGAGGTAGATATTGAAAAGCCAGGGACTTTGGGTGATAAGGACAGTAATAGGTTTAGTAGAAAAACAGAAATGAGCAGGAAGGGTAAAGAGAAAGGAGAGTCTTTCAATGTTTGTTATGCTAATTGCCGTAGTGCTAGGAATAAGATGGAGGAGGTGAGATTAGTTGCTAGTGCAGGTAACATTGATGTATTTGCCTTAACTGAGACGTGATTTAATTCAAAAAGTCGGGGCATGCCTGCGGAATATCATATTCAGGATTTTAAATTGTTCCAAGTAGATAGAAGTATCGGGAAGGGGGGTGGGGTGGCATTGTATGTCCGAGATCGCTTGAACTGTTGCGTAAAAACGGGTATTAAGTCTGAAGTAACACATACAGAGTCTGTTTGGATAGAATTTTCAGAGGAGCATGAAAAACTGATTTTAGGAGTGATATACCGTCCCCCAAACTTAGATAGGGACCAAGGGAGACTACTATGGGAGGAAACTGTTAAGGCCACAAGGCACGATAATGTAGTAATTCTAGGAGACTTTAACTTTAGTCATATTGATTGGAATTTCTTGACTGGGAATTTAGAATCATACGACTTCTTAGAAGTAGTTCAGGATTGTTTTTTGAAGCAGTTTGTGACAGAACCTACAAGGGGAAATAACCTGCTTGATTTAGTTATGGCAAACAATGAATCCCTTGTTAATAATTTAGAAATTTCAGAGGAACTGGGTGCTAGCGACCACAAATCAATTACATTTAGCATTGAATGGAAGTACGATAGTAGCGATAACTCAGTAACAGTCCCAGATTTTCGCTTAGCAGATTACGATGGGCTTAGAGAACACTTATCATCTGTTGACTGGGGTAACGAAGTGAGCTATCAATATGACAGTTTTCTGAACACTATACATGCTGCTCAAAGAACGTTTATCCCATATAAAGAAATTAGATCAAATAGAAATGACCCAAAATGGATGAATAATAGGCTCAAATATCTACTAGGGCATAAGAAAGGAATTTATAGGCGTATCAAAAGAGGTGAGGGTCATCTTATGAATCAGTATATTGACATTAAGAGGGACATTAAAAAGGGGATAAGAAAAGCTAAAAGGGACTATGAAATTAAAGTTGCTAGGGATTCTAAAACTAACCCAAAAAGTTTTTTCCAGGTCTATAGAACAAAAGTTAGAGATAAGATAGGTCCCCTTAAAAATAACTATGGGCACCTTACTGACAAAGAGAATGAAATGTGCTCGATTTTTAATAATTATTTTCTCTCAGTTTTTACACAGGAAGACACTAACAATATTCCAGTAATTAATTTTTATAGTGGGCTAGAAGAAGATAAATTATGTAACATCACAGTCACTAGTGAAATGGTTGTGAAGCAGATAGACAGACTGAAGCAAAATAAGTCGCCGGGTCCTGATGAGGTTTTTTCAAGGGTTCTTAAGGAATGCAAAATGGAACTCTGTGAACCATTAACTAATATTTTTAATTTATCTCTTCAAACAGGTGTAGTGTCTGATATGTGGAAGATGGCTAATGTAATTCCTATTTTTAAAACAGGGGACAAGTCGTTACCGTCAAATTACCGCCCAATAAGCCTGACCTCAATTGTAGGCAAATTACTAGAGTCAATTATAGCTGAGATTATAAGAAGCCATCTCGATAAGCATAGCTTGATTAATGATACTCAGCATGGATTCACAAGAGGCCGGTCTTGTCTAACTAATTTATTAACTTTCTTCAGTAAAGCTTTTGAGGCTGTTGACCACGATAAAGAATTTGATATTATTTACTTAGATTTTAGTAAGGCTTTTGATAGAGTTCCGCACCATAGACTGTTAAAGAAAGTGGCAGCTCATGGCATTGGGGGAAAAGTGCTCTCGTGGATCGAGTCATGGCTCACTGACAGGAAGCAGAGAGTGTCCATAAATGGGGTTAAATCCGAGTGGGGATCTGTAACAAGTGGCGTTCCACAGGGATCAGTCTTGGGCCCGTTGTTGTTTATAATATATATCAATGATCTTGATGAGGGAATTACTAGTGATATGAGCAAATTCGCCGATGACACAAAGATAGGTAGGATAATTGATTCAAACGTAGATGTTATGGAACTTCAGGAGGATTTAAACAAACTCTATTCTTGGTCAGAAAAGTGGCAGATGCAGTTCAATGTAGATAAATGCAAGGTTCTGAAGCTTGGGAGTGCCCATAACCCTAGTACTTATAAGTTAAATGATGTAGAACTTAGCCATACAGATTGCGAAAAGGACTTGGGGGTTATGGTGAGCAGCAACCTTAAACCAAGACAGCAATGCCTAAGCGTACGTAATAAGGCAAATAGATTACTGGGATTTATATCAAGAAGTGTAAGCAACAGAAGTCCAGAGGTCATACTGCAGCTTTATACATCATTAGTAAGGCCTCACCTAGATTATGCAGCTCAGTTCTGGTCTCCATATTACAGAATGGACATAAATTCGTTAGAAAACATTCAGCGTAGGATGACTAAATTAATACATAGCATTAGAAATCTTCCTTATGAAGAAAGATTGAAGACTCTTAAGTTACATTCACTTGTTAGACGAAGAATGAGGGGAGACCTGATCGAAGTGTATAAGTGGAAGATAGGTATTAATAAAGGGGATATTAATAAGGTCTTGAGGATGTCTCTCCAAGAGAGAACCCGCAGTAATGGATTTAAATTAGATAAGTTTAGATTTAGAAAGGACATAGGAAAGTATTGGTTTGGAAATAGGGTAGTTGATGAGTGGAACAGTCTACCTAGTTGGGTTATTGAGGCTGGGACTTTGGGTAGTTTCAAATTTAGGTTGGATAAGTACATGAGAGGGAGGGGTTGGATTTGAGTGGGACTTTCACATCAGAGCTTATTTCTTGGGTGGCATTGAAAATTGGGTTGGGCAAATGTTTTGTTAGTGGGATGAATTGTAAAGGACCTGCCTAGTATGGGCCAACCGGCCTCCTGCAGTGTTCCTCCTTTCTTATGTTCTTATGTTCTTATTAACCGACGTGTTAGCCACTGGTCCAGTGGCTAACGCGTCGGTCTGGAGTTTTGAGACTCTCTGATCGCGGGTTCTAACCCCACCCGTGGTATGGCTTATAACTGAGGTCTTCTGTCTTACCTGTGTATCTCGTAAAATATTAAAGATCGTATAAGAACGTAAGAAAGAAGGAGCACTGCAGCAGATCTACTGGCCCAAGCAAGTCAGGTTCAAGTCACACCCACTCTTGCATTTGTCTAACCAATTTTTAAAAGTACACAAAGTTTTAGTTTTAATGATGTTACTCGCGAGTTTGTTCCATTCCTCTACAACTCTATTACCAAACCAATGCTTTTCTTTATCCTTTCTAAATCTAATTTCTTCCAACTTGAACCCAGTACTGCGAGTCCTGCCTTGGTTTGATATGTTTACTAAGTTATTTACATTCCCTTTATTTATTCCTGTTTTCCTTTCATAACCTTCAGTCTTATCCCCAGGCCCGGTGGCCTGGTGGCTAAAGCTCCCGCTTCACACACAGAGGGCCCGGGTTCGATTCCCGGCGGGTGGAAACATTTCGACACGTTTCCTTACACCTGTTGTCCTGTTCACCTAGCAGCAAATAGGTACCTGGGTGTTAGTCGACTGGTGTGGGTCGCATCCTGGGGGACAAGATTTAATAAGGACCCCAATGGAAATAAGTTAGACAGTCCTCGATGACGCACTGACTTTCTTGGGCTATCCTGGGTGGCTAACCCTCCGGGGTTAAAAATCCGAACGAAATCTTATCTTATCTTATCTTAAGTGCAGATTCAGGACCTTGAATCACAGCTTGACATTTATAAATAGTAAAGAAATTAACGATTTTTATCTTCTAGTCTATTTTCGACCCATTATTTTATACACTACTACGCATCCTAGATGAGGAACCTTAAACTGATGGCCACAGTTTGTTTTCTCCCTCATTTTTTTTTATTTAGGTTTGTAATATGAGAATGCCTCATCCGATGAGCTTCAAATTTTCGACTCTGTTGTACTGTATCGAGGGCGAGGTTCATGTACTACTGACTAGTGCAACTGCTCTATTTCCAGAGTTGTGTAACACATTCCGACATTACTGGAATGGCAATAATTATTTTCAAAAGTTTCTGCTGAATGCTTTCTGATGTTCAGAAAAGTTGTGTCTTGATGAGTCAAGATGGAAACTGACGTGAACAGATGTTCATTTAACAAATCTGAGTGAAAAATACCAAGATATTTACCGTCTGAATGAAAAGTACCAAGGTATTTACCAAGTATGGGTGAAAAGTGCCAAGACATTTGCCAAGTCTGAGTGAAAAGTGCCAAGACATTTACCAAGTCTGAGTGAAAAGTACCAAGGTATTTACCGTCTGAATGAAAAGTACCAAGGTATTTACCGTCTGAATGAAAAGTACCAAGGCATATACCAAGTATGAGTGAAAAGTGTCAAGACATTTACCAAGTCTAAGTGAAAAGTACCAAGACATTTACCAAGTCTAAGTGAAAAGTACCAAGATATTTACCAAGTATGAGTGAAAAGTGCCAAGACATTTACCTAGTCTGTGTGACAAGTACCAAGATATTTACTAAGTCTAAGTGAAAAGTACCAAGACATTTACCAAGTCTAAGTGAAAAGTACCAAGATATTTACTATCTGAATGAAAAGTGCCAAGACAGTTACCAAGTCTGAGTGAAAAGTGCCAAGACAATTACCAAGTCTGAGTGAAAAGTGCCAAGACAATTACCAAATCTGAGTGAAAAGTGCCAAGACAATTACCAAGTCTGAGTGAAAAGTGCCAAGACAATTACCAAGTCTGAGTGAAAAGTACCAAGGCATTTTTATTCCGTTGAAGTTTCGTTAAATATAATTGACCGAGCAGCGGGGGCGTTGCCCCCCGAACATCCGCCAGGATGTAAAAAGACTTCGTTATGTAACAGCAGAAGCATCTTACGGACAAGATAGTACCATTAACTTCAATTGATTGCTGGCAAATTTGCCAGTATACTAACAAACTTAAAAAAAAATTAGGATCGTTGGAATGACTCTTCAGGTCAACATATAATTGTCTTCAATAGCGTTTTTACCGTAATGCATTTTTCACGTTGTTATAACGTTGCTTAAACAAAAATTCGCCAATTTTATTGACTGAACAGTAAGAATGATTTACATTCAACAACTGATGAATCGGCTGATTGCCCTCAAAATTTTAACACTGTTGTTAGTCCATAAGAGAGATAATAACCTACACTGTTGTTAGTCCATAAGAGAGATAATAACCTACACTGTTGTTAGTCCATAAGAGAGATAATAACCTACACTGTTGTTAGTCCATAAGAGAGATAATAACTTACACTGTTGTTAGTCCATAAGAGAGATAATAACCTACACTGTTGTTAGTCCATAAGAGAGATAATAACCTACACCGTTGTTAGTCCATAAGAGAGATAATAACCTACACTGTTGTTAGTCCATAAGAGAGATAATAACCTACACTGTTGTTAGTCCATAAGAGAGATAATAACCTACACTGTTGTTAGTCCATAATATTTACGTGACCACGATTACTACTCTTACATGTCAACCTGACCAACACTATCACACCTTTATAATTCCATTATAAGCCTTCATTTTCAAGTTTCTCTCCTGCATTGATCTAGCAACAGATAAGCATAACATCTAATAATCACAAATACCAAGTGTTCCTTGTGTGTCATATTCATTTACGTTACAGGAACATCTCGTTAATCTCACAAAACCACACAACTCAAATTAGATTTCACTTTTACAAGTAATACTGTACCTAGTAATAGAGTGCTACCTCTAGGCTGCAGATTGTTAGGGGCATCACACTCCTCGATCTCAGACCTGGCCTAATTTAGAGTCAGATCAGTTAGGCAGTTATGGCAGACATAACTAAGAAAAAGGTACCAATACAGCTGGTCAGGAGCATCTATGAGAAATATCTCCTATTTCCTAATTTATATCTAGATCGAAACACTCAATTACTTCGAATGAATTTTAAGTGTCATTCCAGATTGTAAACTAAAACGACACTTAACCAAACAGATTACCTGGCACTGAAGTGACTCTTCACCCTGGTGACCTAGTGACCATCCCATTTTGGAGTCTGCATCATGACCCTCGCTACTGGCAACATCCTGACGAGTTTCAGCCAGACCGCTTCCTTCCCGAGAACAAGGCGAAAATCACCGGTTTTACCCACATGCCTTTTGGAATTGGACCAAGGAACTGCATAGGTAATTGTTATATGTATTATATATATATATATATATATATATATATATATATATATATATATATATATATATATATATATATATATATATATATATATATATTTGTATATATATATATATATATATATATATATATATATATATATATAGATATATATATATATATATATATATATATATATATATATATATTATAGGTAGTAGGTTGGTAGACAGCAACCACCCAGGGAAGTACTACCGTCCTGCCAGATGACTGTGAAACAAAAACCTGTAACTGTTTTGCATGATGGTAGGATTGCTGGTTTTCTTTTTCTGTCTCATAAACACGCTAGATAACAGGGATATCTTGCTACTCCTACTTACACTTTGGTCACACTTCACAGACACGCACATGCATATATATATATACATACATCTAGGTTTTTCTCCTTATTCTAAATAGCTCTTGTTCTTTTTTATTTCTTCTATTGTCCATGGGGAAGTGGAAAAGAATCTTTCCTCCGTAAGCAATGCGTGTCGTATGAGGCGACTAAAATGCCGGGAGCAATGGGCTAGTAACCCCTTCTCCTGTATACATTTACTAAAAAAGAGAAGAAGAAAAACTTTATAAAACTGGGTTGTTTAAATGTGCGTGGATGTAGTGCGGATGACAAGAAACAGATGATTGCTGATGTTATGAATGAAAAGTAGTTGGATGTCCTGGCTCTAAGCGAAACAAAGCTGAAGGGGGTAGGAGAGTTTCAGTGGGGGGAAATAAATGGGATTAAATCTGGAGTATCTGAGAGAGTTAGAGCAAAGGAAGGGGTAGCAGTAATGTTAAATGATCAGTTATGGAAGGAGAAAAGAGAATATGAATGTGTAAATTCGAGAATTATGTGGATTAAAGTAAAGGTTGGATGCTAGAAGTGGGTCATAATAAGCGTGTATGCACCTGGAGAAGAGAGGAATGCAGAGGAGAGAGAGAGATTTTGGGAGATGTTAAGTGAATGAATATGAGCCTTTGAACCAAGTGAGAGAGTAATTGTGGTAGGGGACCTGAATGCTAAAGTAGGAGAAACTTTTAGAGAGGGTGTGGTAGGTAAGTTTGGGGTGCCAGGTGTAAATGATAATGGGAGCCCTTTGATTGAACTTTGTATAGAAAGGGGTTTAGTTATAGGTAATACATATTTTAAGAAAAAGAGGATAAATAAGTATACACGATATGATGTAGGGCGAAATGACAGTAGTTTGTTGGATTATGTATTGGTAGATAAAAGACTGTTGAGTAGACTTCAGGATGTACATGTTTATCGAGGGGCCACAGATATATCAGATCACTTTCTAGTTGTAGCTACACTGAGAGTAAAAGGTAGATGGGATACAAGGAGAATAGAAGCATCAGGGAAGAGAGAGGTGAAGGTTTATAAACTAAAAGAGGAGGCAGTTAGGGTAAGATATAAACAGCTATTGGAGGATAGATGGGCTAATGAGAGCATAGGCAATGGGGTCGAAGAGGAATGGGGTAGGTTTAAAAATGTAGTGTTAG
Source organism: Cherax quadricarinatus (assembly GCF_038502225.1). Taxonomy (NCBI): domain Eukaryota; kingdom Metazoa; phylum Arthropoda; class Malacostraca; order Decapoda; family Parastacidae; genus Cherax; species Cherax quadricarinatus. Next base: position 28,553 of record NW_027196396.1, read on the forward strand.
AGTGTTCAGCAGAAGTTTGTGGTTACAGGAAAGTGGGTGCAGGAGGGAAGAGGAGCGATTGGTGGAATGATGATGTAAAGAGAGTAGTAAGGGAGAAAAAGTTAGCATATGAGAAGTTTTTACAAAGTAGAAGTGATGCAAGGAGGGAAGAGTATATGGAGAAAAAGAGAGAGGTTAAGAGAGTGGTGAAGCAATGTAAAAAGAGAGCAAATGAGAGAGTGGGTGAGCTGTTATCAACAAATTTTGTTGAAAATAAGAAAAAGTTTTGGAGTGAGATTAACAAGTTAAGGAAGCCTAGAGAACAAATGGATTTGTCAGTTAAAAATAGGAGAGGAGAGTTATTAAATGGAGAGTTAGAGGTATTGGGAAGATGGAGGGAATATTTTGAGGAATTGTTAAATGTTGATGAAGATAGGGAAGCTGTGATTTCGTGTATAGGGCAAGGAGGAATAACATCTTGTAGGAGTGAGGAAGAGCCAGTTGTGAGTGTGGGGGAAGTTCGTGAGGCAGTAGGTAAAATGAAAGGGGGTAAGGCAGCTGGGATTGATGGGATAAAGATAGAAATGTTAAAAGCAGGTGGGGATATAGTTTTGGAGTGGTTGGTGCAATTATTTAATAAATGTATGGAAGAGGGTAAGGTACCTAGGGATTGGCAGAGAGCATGCATAGTTCCTTTGTATAAAGGCAAAGGGGATAAAAGAGAGTGCAAAAATTATAGGGGGATAAGTCTGTTGAGTGTACCTGGTAAAGTGTATGGTAGAGTTATAATTGAAAGAATTAAGAGTAAGACAGAGAATAGGATAGCAGATGAACAAGGAGGCTTTAGGAAAGGTAGGGGGTGTGTGGACCAGGTGTTTACAGTGAAACATATAAGTGAACAGTATTTAGATAAGGCTAAAGAGGTCTTTGTGGCATTTATGGATTTGGAAAAGGCGTATGACAGGGTGGATAGGGGGGCAATGTGGCAGATGTTGCAAGTGTATGGTGTAGGAGGTAGGTTACTGAAAGCAGTGAAGAGTTTTTACGAGGATAGTGAGGCTCAAGTTAGAGTATGTAGAAAAGAGGGAAATTTTTTCCCAGTAAAAGTAGGCCTTAGACAAGGATGTGTGATGTCACCGTGGTTGTTTAATATATTTATAGATGGGGTTGTAAGAGAAGTAAATGCGAGGGTCTTGGCAAGAGGCGTGGAGTTAAAAGATAAAGAATCACACACAGGGTGGGAGTTGTCACAGCTGCTCTTTGCTGATGACACTGTGCTCTTGGGAGATTCTGAAGAGAAGCTGCAGAGATTGGTGGATGAATTTGGTAGGGTGTGCAAAAGAAGAAAATTAAAGGTGAATACAGGAAAGAGTAAGGTTATGAGGATAACAAAAAGATTAGGTGATGAAAGATTGAATATCAGATTGGAGGGAGAGAGTATGGAGGAGGTGAACGTATTCAGATATTTGGGAGTGGACGTGTCAGCGGATGGGTCTATGAAAGATGAGGTGAATCATAGAATTGATGAGGGAAAAAGAGTGAGTGGTGCACTTAGGAGTCTGTGGAGACAGAGAACTTTGTCCTTGGAGGCAAAGAGGGGAATGTATGAGAGTATAGTTTTACCAACGCTCTTATATGGGTGTGAAGCATGGGTGATGAATGTTGCAGCGAGGAGAAGGCTGGAGGCAGTGGAGATGTCATGTCTGAGGGCAATGTGTGGTGTGAATATAATGCAGAGAATTCGTAGTTTGGAAGTTAGGAGGAGGTGCGGGATTACCAAAACTGTTGTCCAGAGGGCTGAGGAAGGGTTGTTGAGGTGGTTCGGACATGTAGAGAGAATGGAGCGAAACAGAATAACTTCAAGAGTGTATCAGTCTGTAGTGGAAGGAAGGCGGGGTAGGGGTCGGCCTAGGAAGGGTTGGAGGGAGGGGGTAAAGGAGGTTTTGTGTGCGAGGGGCTTGGACTTCCAGCAGGCATGCGTGAGCGTGTTTGATAGGAGTGAATGGAGACAAATGGTTTTTAATACTTGACGTGCTGTTGGAGTGTGAGCAAAGTAACATTTATGAAGGGATTCAGGGAAACCGGCAGGCCGGACTTGAGTCCTGGAGATGGGAAGTACAGTGCCTGCACTCTGAAGGAGGGGTGTTAATGTTGCAGTTTAAAAACTGTAGTGTAAAGCACCCTTCTGGCAAGACAGTGATGGAGTGAATGATGGTGAAAGTTTTTCTTTTTCGGGCCACCCTGCCTTGGTGGGAATCGGCCAGTGTGATAATAAAAAATAATAAATAAATATATATATATATATATATATATATATATATATATGATGGAGGAGAGAATAAGCGATCTTGATGCCAATGATGCTCTGTATCTCCTCACAAGGTGTCTTACTTGCCAACTCACTTACTTCTTGAGGTGTGCACCCTCTTTTGACAACCCAACACTCGATGAATATGACGCACACCTGAGATCAACTTTTAAGAAGGCACTGAACCTGTCACTAGAGGATGAGCAGTGGGATCAGGCAACCCTCCCAGTGCGACTGGGAGGTATAGGGGTGCGTAAAGCAACGCATGTTGCTTTACCTGCTTTTCTGTCTTCGTGTTTGGCTTCCAGTGCATTAGTCAAGAAGATAGTTCCCGAACGCTTGAGAGACGTGGTAGAAGCTCAAGACCCCAGGTTTACTGAAGCAGCGATTCGGTGGGACACCCTTACAGACTCCTCCAGTAGACCAGATCCTCCCAAACAGCACAAACAGTCCCACTGGGACAAACCGATCATGGAAAAAATCGCCAACACAATGCTCTCCAATGGTTCAAGAAAGGACAAAGCTAGTCTCCTGGCAGTGAAGGCACCACACTCAGGAAATTTCTTGTTAGCTGTTCCCAATTCCTCCCTGGGCACCTGTCTCGACCCACAGGCCATTCGGATTGGTGTTGCTCTTCGCCTAGCCGCCCCCATCCTCACCGAACATAGGTGTATTTGCGGCAGGGAGACAGCTGATCAATTCGGACTTCATGGTCTCGTGTGTCACACAGTAGAAGGGAAGTATGCCAGACATGAGGAGGTCAATGACATCATAAAGAGAAGCCTCGCCACAGCCTGTTGCCCAGCTCAACGGGAACCCCAAGTACAGAGGTCTGATGGAAGTCAAAAGCGTCCTGATGGAGCCACTATGCTACCCTGGAAGGATGGAAAGCAGATTGCCTGGGACTACACCTGTGCTGCCACATTGGCAGACACCTACTTGCCATACTCCGTAGTGGAAGGGGGTGGAGCTGCCAGCCACAGGGAGACCCAGAAGATCCGAAAATATGAAGACCTTCCCCCTTGCTATAACTTCATTCCAATAGGGTCGGAGACCCTTGGAGCATGGGACAAGTGTGCTCTAAAGTTCCTCAAAGAGCTGGGTGAAAAGCTCATCATAGAAACCAAGGACCACAGGGCGACCAGCTTCCTCTTTCAGAGACTCAGTGCTGCAATCCAGAGAGGAAATGCCTGCAGCATTCTGGGCATGTGGCCCACTGCAGGGGAGCTGGACGAAGTATTCGAGATGTAGCTCTGAGTTACCTATGTTGTTTTACTTTCTGTTGTATTTTTGTGAATGTTTGGCCAATGTATTTTGTCTTTAAATAAAACATACTTGAAATATAGGGGGTGGTAGGAGAAAATTCTCAAACAGCTTCAGGGAGAACCTTGAGTTTTCCCTGCAGCAAGTTTATTCTTTTCTCTGAGGATGAGGGTCCCTATGACAGTTCTGGAGGTGGTACCTCCCTATATTTTATTATATATGTATATATATATATATATATATATATATATATATATATATATATATATATATATATATATATATATATATATATATATATATATATGTGTGTGTGTGTGTGTGTGTGTGTAGGAAATCTTTAGCTCAGGTACTTTCACAATTCTCGGTGGGTCATCAGGAGTTATGCAGTGTTGCAAGAGTAGCAAGTGAAAGGTTTCTCATAGTACGTTAGCGTGGGTGATACCAGTTCCAGCTTGTCTCAGAATATGAGAGGCACCGGCCAATTACCATCCATCTAACCACCCTCCCTGCCCCACCCCACATGGAGTAGGGTAGACAAGGACCTCCAAGTTTACAGAAACCGAGAAACAGAAAAATAAGAGATGTGAGAGGCAGCCCTAAGTTTCTTCTAATAGCTGAGAACAAGTCATGTGACATAAGAGATTATGTTCCATTAGTGAATAATATACATATGGAATGCTGCTATTATGTATAACCTGATTAATAAAGGAAAAGAAATGTTCCTGGAAATACTCAGAAAATTCTTATCGTATATTCGTAAACATTGCTTACCAATATTCTCAGCATCAATTAATATGCCTGTATTATTTGTGAATATTCTGTAATACTCTGATATTCCTAAAATCTTCCAGTTCATAAATTTTCAAATATTCTTTAGTACCACTAACAGCCTAAAACTGTAATCCAGCAGACTAGTTGCAATCATCTTGCAATCAACCATGTGTGTACTTTTATACAGCTGTACCTATTAAGTTTAAGACCGCAATGGAAATACAATCGACCCTCAACTAACGGCGGCATTAAGTAACGGCAGTTTCGTCTAACGGCACTTTTTACCGTAGAAAAAATGCCTTAACCAACGGTGAAAAACATAACCAACGACGTTTGTCCGGAAGTGTCGATTAACATGTGATAGTGTTTCTCAGTCTATAATTTGTGAAAAGGCAAGGAAGTTGCATGATGATCTCATTAAGAAAATGCCTCAATATAGTGCTGCGGCAAGGCATGGTGAGGCTGCCAGTTCAGACAAAAAATGCAGCTGAAAAATATATGAAGGACTTTAAGGAATACATAGAGACTGAAAACCTAAAACCTGAACAAGTGTTTAAGTGTGAGGAAACAGGCCTGTTTTGGAAGAAAATGCCAAACAGGACCTACATTACTCAGGAGGAAAAGGCACTCCCAGGACATAAGCCTATGAAAGACAGGCTGACATTAATGTTGTGTAGTAATGCTAGTGGTGATTGCAAAGTGAAGCCTTTATTGGTGTATCACTCTGAAACTCCCAGAGTGTTCAGGAAAAACAATATCGTCAAGGAGAATTTGAGTGTGCTGTGGAGATCAAACAGTAAGTCATGGGTCACTAGGGTATTTTTCTTGGACTGGTTTTATGGTGTGTTTGGCCCCACTGTGACAAAATACCTCCTAGAAAAGAAATTGCCACTCAAGTGCCTCCTGGTAATGGACAATGCTCCTGCTCATCCTCACAACTTGCAAGAGGAAATTACAGGGGAGTTTGGTTTCGTTAAGGTGAAGTTTTTGCCTCCTAATACAACTCCTCTCCTCTAGCCCATGGACCAGCAGGTCATTTCAAACTTCAAAAACTCTACACAAAAGCAGTGTTTCAAAAGTGCTTTGAAGTGATGTCAGACACTCAATTGACCCTATGAGAGTTTTGGAAAGCACTTCAATATCCTCAGTTGTGTAAACCTTGTATGTAAGGCTTGGGAGGGAGTGACTAAGAGGACCTTTAACTCTGCTTGGAGGAAACTGTGGCCAGAATGTGTAGAACAGAGGGATGTTGAAGGGTTTGGGGCTAACCCTCAGGAGGCTATGCCAGTAGTGGAAGTTATTGTGTCATTGGGGAAGTCGGGGTTGGAGGTTTGTGACGAGGATGTGGAAGGGTTGGTGCAGAACGACGAGGAAGAACTAACCACTGCAGACCTGCAAGAGCTTCAGGAGCAACAGATCACATCTCAGGAATGTTCTTCAGAGCAGGATGAAGAGAGACAGAGGAGGAGGACTTCATCAAGGATTAGGGAAATGTGTTCAATGTTTACAAAGGTGCAAGCATTTATCGACGAATTTTATCCTGTCACCGAAGTTGCAAGCTGCACTGGCAACATGTACAATGACACTCTTGTGTCCCATTTTAGGGAAATCCTAAGGGCACGTGAGAAACAGAGCTCTCTGGACAGCTATTTTGTGCGACAGGGGTCCAGTGACTCTCAAGCTGGTCCTAGTGGCATTAAAAAAACAAAAAGGGAGATAACCCCACCAAAGGACTTGGTACCTGAAGTCCTTCTGGAAGGGGATTCTCCTTCCAAGCAATAGACAATTCTGAATTTCCCTGCTGCTGGCACATCACTCATCAACAACTCCACAATAAAGGTAAGTGGCATTTAATTATTGTTTATTTTGCATGTCCCATTCCTTTTCATGTAAAGAAATGTATATTTCATGTATTTTTTTTTCAGACTTTGGGTGTCAGGAACGGATTAATTCTATTTCCATTATTTCTTATGGGGAAAATTAACTCGACCAACGGCAAGCCCTCTGGAACGGATTAATGCCGTTGGTTGAGGGTCCACTGTAAGTCACTATCTGCCTCCCTCGGGCTATCCTAGATGATCCACTTATATTTTATTACATAATATGTTACAGAAGATCTAAGAGATACGTTACTGATACAAAGATGACATATACAGTACATGAGGTGTGAGAGATACATGTCTAGTACATACTGTTATGTGTTTGTCACTGATTATAATGCGAAAATATCATCCAGCTCCGCAGAGCTGGGGCGTGTGCCCAAAATACAGCAGGCATTACCCCTCTGAACAGTCACACTGAGTCGTTGGAACAGAAAACTAGCTGCCCTGGGATCCCTAGTTACCCTGATGAATCTTTTGCCTAGCTCCTTAAGGAACTTAGATGCACTCTTCCCTCATGAACCAAGGGTCTCTGAGCCTATGGGAACAAACATATAATGATAGGCAAGTTCTCCATATTTTCTAGACTTTTGTGACTCCCTGAAGCTGGCAGCTGCCTCTCCTTCCTCCCTGGTGTATTGGAGATAGGTATCAGCCAAGGTAGATGCACATGTGTAGTCCCACACCACCGGCTTACTGTCTGTCCAGGCTTGAAGGGTGATACCATCTGGACACTTCTGGCTGCCATCAGATCTACACAGTTGGGGTGGCTCCCTTACTGCTGGGCATCTGGCTGTTGTGAGGCTCCTCTTGATAATGTTATTAGCCTCCTCATGTCTTGCAATCTTTCCCTCGGATTTACGGTACACAAGACCATGGTACCCGAATTGGTCTGCTGCTTCACTGCCACAAATACACCTGTGTTCAGCGAGAATAGGGGCGGCAAGTCAAAGGGCAACACCAATGCAGATGGTCTGTGAGTCGAGGCGTGTGCCAAGGCTGGAGTTGAGAACAGCCAACAGAAAGTCCCCTGCATGAGGACCTCTCACTGCCAGGAGGTGGGCTCTATCCTTCCCTGACACACTCCGAAGCATTGTGGAGGCTATATTCTCCACTATTGGGCCATCTCAGTGGGACTGTTTGTAGTTGTTGGGGGAAGCAGATCTGGTTTCAGAGCCCATTAGATTATCCCAGATCATGGCTCCATCAATGAACTTTTGTTCATGGACTCCAATCTTGTCTCTAAGATGTTTAAGGAGAATCACTGCTACAAGCTCTCTGGATGCAACGCTGAGGACAGAAAAGCAGGTAGCGCAATCTGTGATGACTTGCGGACACCAATGCCTCCTAGTCTGACTGAAAGTGTAGCTTGGTTCCACTGCCCGTTTTCTAAAGTACGGTTAAGTACTTTCGTAAAAATCTGCCTCATGACACACATGAGCTTTTAATCTCTGCACAAAATTCAGCTTAAACCAGCAAATAATAGAGCCTACTAAATTGGAGAATACATTGGACCTCATTTTCACTAACAATGATGATCTGATACGAAATGTCACCATATCAAAAACAATATACTCGGATCACAACATAATCGAGGTAAAGGCATGTATGCGCGGAGCCCCAGACCGACAAAATGAGTTTGGTCACGAGGGAGCCTTCACCAAACTCAACTTCAATAACAAAAACATAAAGTGGGACCAAGTAAACCAAGTCCTAAATGATATAAGCTGGGAAGATAGACTAAGCAACACAGACCAAAACTTATGCCTAGAACAGATTAACTCTGTAGCAATCGATGTATGCTCAAGGCTTATTCTTTTAAGAAAAAAGAGGAGTAGATGTAAAATAGAAAGAGACAGGCGCACCCTTTACAGGCGACGGAAAAGAATAACAGAGCGGCTAAAAGAGGCCAATATATCTGCAGTGCGTAGGGAGACACTAATAGAGAAATAGAAAACATCGAACTTAAGCTATAGGAAACTTATAGGAGTCAGGAATCGCGGGAAGAACTAAAAGCCATAAATGAAATCGAAAGAAACCCAAAGTATTTCTTTACTTATGCCAAATCAAAGTCGAGAGCAACATCCAGTATTGGGCCCCTACTTAAACAAGATGGGTCTTACACAGATGACAGCAAGGAAATGAGTGAGCTACTCAAGTCCCAGTATGACTCAGTTTTTAGCAAGCCGCTAACCAGACTGAGAGTCGAAGATCTAAATTAATTTTTTATGAGAGAGCCACAGAGTTTGGTAAACACAAGCCTATCTGATGTTATCCTGACGCCAAATGACTTCGAACAGGCGATAAATGACATGCCCATGCATTCTGCCCCAGGGCCAGACTCATGGAACTCCGTGTTCATCAAGAACTGCAAGAAGCCCCTATCACGTGCTTTTAACATCCTATGGAAAAGGAGCATAGACACGGGGATCGTCTCACACTTACTAAAAACAACAGACATAGCCCCACTCCACAAAGGGGCCATTAAAGCAATAGCAAAGAACTACAGACCGATAGCGCTAACATCCCATATCTTAAAAATCTTTGAAAGGGTCCTCAGAAGCAAGATCGCCACCCGTCTAGATACCCATCAATTACACAACCCAGGGCAACATGGGTTTAGAGCAGGTCGCTCCTGTCTGTCCCAACTACTGGATCACTACGACAAGGTCCTTGATGCACCAGAAGACAAAGAGAATGCAGATGTAATATACACAGACTTTGCAAAAGCCTTCGACAAACGTGACCATGGCGTAATAGCGCACAAAATGCATGCTGAAGGAATAACAGGAAAAGTTGGTAGATGGCTCTATAACTTCCTCGAAAACAGAACACAAAGAGTAGTAGTAAACAGAGTCAAATCTGAGGCGGCTACGGTGAAAAACTCTGTTTCGCAAGGTACAGTACTCGCTCCCATCTTGTTCCTCATCCTCATTTCTGACATAGACAAGGATGTCAGCTACAGCACCGTGTCTTCCTTTGCAGATGACACCCGAATCTGCATGACAGTGTCTTCCCTAGCAGACACTGCAAGGCTCCAGGCGGACATCAAACAAATCTTTCAATGGGCTGCAGAAAACAAAGAGAGATTTCAATTACTCCGATATGGTAAACACGAGGAAATTAAAACTTCATAAGAGTATAAAACAAATTCCAGCCACACAATAGAGCGAAAAACTAACGCCAAAGACCTGGGAGTGATCATGTCGGAGCATCTCACCTTCAAGGACCATAACATTGTATCAATCGCATCTGCTAAAAAAATGACAGGATGGATAATGAGAACCTTCAAAACTAGGGATGCAAAGCCCATGATAACACTATTTAGGTCGCCTGTTCTATCTAGGCTAGAATATTGCTGCACACTAACAGCACCTTCAAGGCAGGTGAAATTGCTGACCTAGAAAATGTACAGAGAACCTTCACGGCACGCATAACTGAGATAAAACACCTCAATTATTGGGAGCACTTGAAGTTCTTCAACCTGTACTCCCTGGAATGCAGGCGGGAGAGATACATGATTATATATGCCTGGAAAATCCTAGAGGGACTAGTACCAAACTTGCACACGAAAATCATTCTCTCCGAAAGCAAAAGACTCGGCAGACAATGCAACATCCCCCAAATGAAAAGCAGGGGTGTTACTACAACACAATAAGTGCCAGGGGCCCAAGACTGTTCAACTGCCTTCCAGCATACATAAGGGGGATTACCAATAGACCCCTGGGTGTCTTCAAGCTGGCACTGGACAGGCACCTAAAGTCGGTACATGACCAGCCAGGCTGTGGCCCGTACATTGGATTGCATGCAGCCAGCAGTAACAGCCTGGTTGATCAGGCCCTGATCCACCATGAGGCCTGGTCACAGACCGGGCCGCAGGGGCGTTGACCCCCGAAACTCTCTCCAGGTAAACTCCAGGTATTCGCCCAGTATAGGGTTATCATATACATACATATATATATATATATATATATATATATATATATATATATATATATATATATAATATATATATATATATATACAGGAAGGCCCCACTTATACGGCGGGTTAGGTTCCAGGCTACCGCCGTAAAGCGGAAATCGCCGTAAAGTGGAACACCCTTTTTTTCCACTTATAAATGCATACAAACACTAGATAACAAGTTTACACTAACATATATTAAGTTAGCAATAGAACCAGGCATCAAAAAACAATAAAAAGGTACAATACACACATAGTGCACTCATTACTTACCTTAAAATATTTATAGTCTTAATCTAGGGTGAGACAAGTAGTATTTATTGTAAGAAATCAAGTGTGGTATGTATTGTAATAGCCAGGCTATCTTACCAGGCCACCCCACCCACACATACTGTTCTATGATATTTAAGCATCCCAGAGCGATAAAATGTATATACAGTTCACTCATTACTTACCTTAAAATATTTGTAGTCTTAATGTAGGGTCAGGAGTAAGTAAATGAGATAAAACGAATAAATGAGAGAGAGAAAGAATGAGTACATGAGGTAACAGAAGCAGAGTTATGTAAACAAACCAGGCTCCCACATCTTATATTTATGTTTATTTATTCTATTGTGGGGTGTATTTATCATCTTTTTATGTTATGTATCGTGTTTATTATATAATTTTGAAAAAAATATCATGGCTGGATTAATGAAAATGTGTATATTACCGTAATATACAACATTTAATGAGACTCAGTATTGTTATTATCACCACTTGTGCAAGTCGTCTGCTCACATCTCACATTTGTTTATTTATTCTACTGTGGGGTGTATTTATCTTATTTATATGTTATGCATCGTGTTTATTATATAATTTTGAAAAAAATATCATGGATGGATTAATGAAAATGTGTATATTACCGTAATATACGACATTTAATGAGACTCAGTATTGTTATTATCACCACTTGTGCAAGTCGTCTGCTCACATCTCACATTTGTTTATTTATTCTACTGTGGGGTGTATTTATCTTATTTATATGTTATGCATCTTGTTTATTATATAATTTTGAAAAAAATATCATGGATGGATTAATGAAAATGTGTATATTAACGTAATATACGACATTTAAATGACTCGATGTATGTAAGTTTATTTAGGTACAGGTATACATAAGTATAATTATCAGAGTATATATAAAATATGAAATAACTTTTAAAAACATTTGAAATTTTGGAGTTTCCAGACAAAATGGAGAGACTTAGTGCTTACTGAGCTCATGGAGAATGTAAACAAACAGGGTGGGGCACGGTGACCGTATTAGAAAGTCAGGTGGGGGGAGCCGTATAGTGAGTTTTGGTCATAATTTGAAATGTCCGTATTAGCGGAACGCCGTAAAGTGAAACGCCGTAAAGCGGGGCCTTCCTGTATATATATATATATATATATATATATATATATATGAACATAACTGTCAGTGATTAAACAGAAAGAGGCGAAAGAAAATCCCCAAAAAGAAAATACTTTCATCATCATTCAACACTTTCACCTCACTCACACATAATCACTGTTTTTGCAGAGGTGCTCAGAATACAACAGTTTAGAAGCATATACATGTATATATAAAGATGCACAACATATCCCTCCAAACTGCCAATATCCCAAACCCCTCCTTTAAAGTGCAGGCATTGTATTTCCCATTTCCAGGACTCGAGTCCGGCTATATAAAAATAACTGGTTTCCCTGAATCCCTTCATTAAATATTACCATGCTCACATTCCAACAGCTTGTCAGGTCCCAGATACCATTCGTCTCCATTCACTCTTATCTAACACGCTCATGCACGCTTGCTGGAAGTCCAAGCCCCTCACCCACGAAACCTCCTTTACCCCCTCCCTCCGACATTTATGAGGATGAGCCCTACCCCGCCTTCCTTCCCCTACAGATTTATACACTCTCTGTGTCATTCTACTTTGATCCATTCTCTTTGAATGACCAAACCACTTCAACAACCCCTCTTCAGCCCTCTGACTAATACTTTTATTAACTCCACACCTTCTCCTAATTTCCACACTCTGAATTTTCTGCATAATATTTACACCACACAATGCCCTTAGACAGGACATCTCCACTGCCTCCAACTGTCTCCTCACTGCAGCATTTACAACCCAAGCTTCACACCCATATAAGAGTGTTGGTACTACTATACTTTTATACAGTCCCTTCTTTGCCTCCATAGATAATGTTTTTTTGTCTCCACATATACTTCAACGCACCACTCACCATTTTTCCTTCAACAATTCTATGATTAACCTCATCCTTCATAAATCCATCCGCTGACACGTCAACTCCCAAATATCTGAAAACATTCACTTCTTCCATACTCCTCCTCCCCAATTTGATATCCAATTTTTCTTTATCTAAATCATTTGATAGCCTCATCATCTTACTCTTTTCTATGTTCACTTTCAACTTTCTACCTTTACACACACTCCCAAACTCGTCCACTAACGTTTGCAATTTTTCTTTAGAATCTCCCATAATCACAGTATCATCAGCAAAAAGTAACTGTGTCACTTCCCATTTTGTATTTGATTCCCCATAATTTAATCCTACCCCTCTCCCGAGCACCCTAGCATTTACGTCTTTTACAACCCCATCTATAAATATATTAAACAACCATGGTTACATTACACATCCCTGTCTAAGACTTACTTTTACCGGGAAGTAGTCTCCCTCTCTTCTACACACCCTAACTTGAGCCTCACTATCCTCATAAAAACTCTGTACCGCATTTAGTAACTTACCACCTATTCCATATACATGTACACATGTACTTGCAACATCTGCCACATTGCTTCCGTATCCACTCTATCATATGCCTTTTCTAAATCCATAAAAGCAATAAAAACTTCCCTACCTTTATCTAAATACTGTTCACATATATGCTTCAATGTAAGCACTTGATCTACACATCCCCTACCCACTCTAAAACCTCCTTGCTCATCTGCAATCCTACATTGTCTTACCTCTAATTCTTTCAATAATAACCCTACTGTACACTTTTCCTGGTATACTCGGTAAACTTATTCCTCTATAATTTTTACAATCTCTTTTGTCTCCCTTCCCTTTATATAAAGGAACTATACATGCTCTCTGCCAATCCCTAGGTACCTTACCCTCTTTCATACATTTATTAAACAAAAATACCAACCACTCCAACACTATCTCTCCCCCTGCTTTTAACCTTTCTGTCATGATCCCGTCAGTTCCAGCTGCTTTACCCTCTTTCATTCTACGTAATGCATCATGCACCTCCCCCCACACTCGCATCCTGCTCTTCACTCCTAAAAGATGGTATACCTCCCTGGCCAGTGCATGAAATTGCTGCCTCCCTTTCTTCGTTGACATTTAAAAGTTCCTCAAAATATTCTCACCATCTACCTAATACCTCCATCTCCCCATCTACTAACTCCCCTACTCTGTTTTTAACTGACTAATCCATTTGTTCCCTAGGCTTTCTTAACTTATTTAACTCCAAAATTTTTTCTTATTTTCATTAAAATTTCTTGACAGTGCCTCTCCCACTCTATCATCTGCTCTCCTTTCGCACTCTCCCCACTCTCTTCACATTTCTTTTACTCTCCATATACTCTACTCTTCTTATAACACTTCTGCTTTGTAAAAACCTCTCATAAGCTACCTTTTTCTCTTTTATCACACCCTTTACTTCATCATTCCAGCAATCACTCCTCTTTCCTCCTGCACCCTCCCTCCTATAACCACAAACTTCTGCCCCACATTCTAATACTGCATTTTTAAAACTATCCCAACCCTCTTCAACCCCCCCTCCCCTCCATTACTCATACTTGCATCAGCCCACCTTTTTACCAATAGTTGCTTATATCTCACTCGAACTTCCTCCTCCCTTAGTTTATACACTTTCACCTTCCTCTTACTTGTTTCCATTTTCCTCTTGTCCCATCTACCTCTTACCCTAACTGTAGCTACAACTAAATAATGATCCGATATATCAGTTGCCCCTCTATAAACGTGTACATCCTGGAGCCTACCCTTCAACCTTTTATCCACCTATATGTAATCTAACAAGCTACTTTCATTAAATGCTATATCATTCCTTGTATATTTATTTATCCTCTTTTTCATAAAATATGTATTGCTTATTACCGAACCTCTTTCTACACATAGCTCGATTAAAGGCTCCCCATTTTCATTTACCCCTGGCACCCCAGATTTACCTACTACTCCCTCCACAACATTTTTACCCACTTTAGCATTGAAATCCCCAACCACAAGTACTCTCACACTTGCTTCAAAGCTCCCCATGCGTTAACTCAACATTTCCCAAAATCTCTCTCTCTCTCTCTCCTCTACACTTCTCTCTTCTCCAGGTGTATTTATGCTTACTATAACCTACTTTTCACATCCAGCCTTTATTTTGCTCCACATTATCCTTGAATTAATACATTTATAGTCCCTCTTTTCCTGCCATAGCTTATCCTTCAACATTATTGCTACGCCTTCTTTAGCTCTAACTATATTTGAAACCCCTGACCTAATCCCATTTATTCCTCTACACTGAAACTCTCCCACCCCCTTCAGTTTTGTTTCACTTAAGGCCAGGACATCCAGCTTCTCACTCAACATCCACAATCGTCTCTTTCTTATCATTCGCACAACATCCATGCATATTCAGACATCCCACTTTGACGATTTTCTTCTTATTCATTTTAGTAATTATTACAGGAAAACGGGTTACTAGTCCATTGTTCCCAGCATTTTAGTTGGCTTTTACAACACACATGGCTTACGGAGGAAAGATTCTTATTCCACTTCCCCATGGATATAAAAGGAAAAGTAATAAGAACAGAAACTATTAATATATATATATATATATATATATATATATATATATATATATATATATATATATTCTTTTCTTCTTTCAACGTACCAGCTGTATCCCACTGAGGTGGGGTGGCCCAAAAGAAAAAACTAAAGTTTCTCCTTTTAAATTTAGTGATATATACAGGAGAAGGGGTTGTGGAACATTATTTAATTTCCGAAGCTATAGTGCCTAATAGATGTTTAATGTGTTGATGTGGGTCAGGAAATGTATTTGAAAATGGACTAGAACCAACAGGGAAGCTCTGCACCTGTGCTGATGGGCGGGGGAGAGGTCGAGTCGGGGCATCACGAACGGGAGTGTTTTGAATGGAGTTAAGAGGCTGGGAAAACATGGGAAAAGGAAATTGGCGTTCACGGCGGCCTAAGGATTAATACAGGCCTCACTTCATAATAAGAAGTGTCGTAACTGTTCCTGGTGAAGACTGAGGGAATGTGATTTATGGGACCACCGTAATAAAGTGGTAAAATTAGTGAATAATGGCAGAACCGGTGGTGACTGGTGCGACGCCATGGAGTGTATCCAGGAGAAAATACACATGATTTAATCATCACTCATCGGTCTCAGATCTTAATGGAGTGACCTCTAATGTGCATAATAATTATGAGACATTAAATCGTCGTGTGAATTGTAGTGTAATCTCTGATAATAACACTAAGCTAAGAGAATGTGAGAAGTGAAATAAGTCGCCTTTCTCCGAATGAACACATGCAGTCCTTGTGGTTCCTGTCCCGAGGATAGTGAAGTTTTTATGGAGTCCCGACTTGTAAACCGGGACAAACCAACGGATACCTCATCCTGCTGGAATAAGACCCGTGTCGGTGTAGCAGGACATCGAAATGAGATAGTGAATGGAGGAAATAAGGAGCATCAATCACCCACAGTTAAGTAACCCTTCTAATTATAGCAGACTGAATCTGGCCAGCTAGGTATGTTGTAATTGGATTGGTTGGGGGTGATCCAGCTACATCAAGTGACCACCAGAGAATATCTGGTAAGTGGTGGTATTATATACAAGTGTTTTTCCTTGATGGATATATACATGTGTAACCTACCCCCTCCCCCCTTCATTCAGTTAAACTAATATAATCTATACAGTCCGCAATTAATTAGTAGTGCTGTACTTGTGGGTGCTATCCAATTCATACCGGTCTCGGATAGATATGGATAAGATTGTGAGGTCGAAGGAACCACCTGCAGGGACCAGGGGTGGTTAAGTTTTCTCACATGTCTACACGGGGTGACTACAGTAAACAATATGGCTGTTGTTAAATTAGACACATGTGCAACTCTTGGGTATCTTTGAGGAAACATTTCGCCACACAGCGGCTTCATCAGCCCATACAAAGGATAAACTTGAAGAACAGGAGGAGAATGAGGTGGTCAGTCCATCAAGATTAATGGACTGACCACATCGACTCAAGGTTGACGGACTGTTTACCTCATTCTCCTTCAGTTCTTCAAGTTTATCCTTTGTATGGACTGATGAAGCCACTGTGGCGAAACGCTTCCTCAATAAAGATACCCAAGAGTTGCACGTGTCTAATTTAACAACGTGTCGTTTCTTTGAACCATTCATCTACAATATGGTTATCTCCCAATGAGATCACTTGTATGTATATAATGTTGAGGTACATACAGGTAACCCCCTATAAAATTTTCCATAGGGGTTACTAGCCACTTGCTCCCGGCATTTTAGTCGCCTCTTAAAACACGCATGACTTACAGAGGAAGAATTCTGTTCCACTTCCCCATGGAGATAAGAGGAAATAAACAAGAACAAGAATTAGAAAGAAAATAGAAGAAAACTCAGAGGGGTGTGTATATATATGCTTGTACATGTATGTGTAGTGTGACCTAAGTGTAAGTAGAAGTAGCAAGACGTACCTGTAATCTTGCATATTTATGAGATAGACAAAAGACACCAGCAATCCTACCATCATGTAAAAAAATTACAGGCTTTCGTTTGACATTCACTTGGCAGGACGGTAGTACCTCCCTGGGCGGTTGCTGTCTACCAACCTACTACCTTACATATATATATATATATATATATATATATATATATATATATATATATATATATATATATATATATATATATATATATATTTAGGTAGGGGATGTGTGGACCAGGTGTTTACAGTGAAACATATAAGTGAACAGTATTTAGATACGGCTAAAGAGGTCTTTGTGGCATTTATGGATTTGGAAAAGGCGTATGACAGGGTGGATAGGGGGGCAATGTGGCAGATGTTGCAAGTGTATGGTGTAGGAGGTAGGTTACTGAAAGCAGTGAAGAGTTTTTACGAGGATAGTGAGGCTCAAGTTAGAGTATGTAGGAAAGAGGGAAATTTTTTCCCAGTAAAAGTAGGCCTTAGACAAGGATGTGTGATGTCACCGTGGTTGTTTAATATATTTATAGATGGGGTTGTAAGAGAAGTAAATGCGAGGGTCTTGGCAAGAGGCGTGGAGTTAAAAGATAAAGAATCACACACAAAGTGGGAGTTGTCACAGCTGCTCTTTGCTGATGACACTGTGCTCTTGGGAGATTCTGAAGAGAAGTTGCAGAGATTGGTGGATGAATTTGGTAGGGTGTGCAAAAGAAGAAAATTAAAGGTGAATACAGGAAAGAGTAAGGTTATGAGGATAACAAAAAGATTAGGTGATGAAAGATTGAATATCAGATTGGAGGGAGAGAGTATGGAGGAGGTGAACGTATTCAGATATTTGGGAGTGGACGTGTCAGCGGATGGGTCTATGAAAGATGAGGTGAATCATAGAATTGATGAGGGAAAAAGAGTGAGTGGTGCACTTAGGAGTCTGTGGAGACAAAGAACTTTGTCCTTGGAGGCAAAGAGGGGAATGTATGAGAGTATAGTTTTACCAACGCTCTTATATGGGTGTGAAGCGTGGGTGATGAATGTTGCAGCGAGGAGAAGGCTGGAGGCAGTGGAGATGTCATGTCTGAGGGCAATGTGTGGTGTGAATATAATGCAGAGAATTCGTAGTTTGGAAGTTAGGAGGAGGTGCGGGATTACCAAAACTGTTGTCCAGAGGGCTGAGGAAGGGTTGTTGAGGTGGTTCGGACATGTAGAGAGAATGGAGCGAAACAGAATGACTTCAAGAGTGTATCAGTCTGTAGTGGAAGGAAGGCGGGGTAGGGGTCGGCCTAGGAAGGGTTGGAGGGAGGGGGTAAAGGAGGTTTTGTGTGCGAGGGGCTTGGACTTCCAGCAGGCATGCGTGAGCGTGTTTGATAGGAGTGAATGGAGACAAATGGTTTTTAATACTTGACGTGCTGTTGGAGTGTGAGCAAAGTAACATTTATGAAGGGATTCAGGGAAACCGGCAGGCCGGACTTGAGTCCTGGAGATGGGAAGTACAGTGCCTGCACTCTGAAGGAGGGGTGTTAATGTTGCAGTTTAAAAACTGTAGTGTAAAGCACCCTTCTGGCAAGACAGTGATGGAGTGAATGATGGTGAAAGTTTTTCTTTTTCGGGCCACCCTGCCTTGGTGGGAATCGGCCGGTGTGATAATAAAATAATAAATAAATATATATATACAGTGGACCCCCGGTTAACGAACTTTTTTCATTCCAGTAGTATGTTCAGGTGCCAGTACTGACCGAATTTTTTCCCATAAGGAATATTGTGAAGTAGATTAGTCCATTTCAGACCCCCAAACATACACGTACAAACGCACTTACATAAATACACTTACATAATTGGTCGCATTTGGAGGTGATCGTTAAGCGGGGGTCCACTGTATATATATATATATATATATATATATATATATATATATATATATATATATATATAACGGGCTTGTTTGGTAGGTGCTGCAAGCGGGTGGTTAATGATACGTCCTCGGAGGCTTCTTACTTTATTCTTAAGTAGTGGTGGGTACACAGGCTTGTGTTGTGCCCATGGCCCGGGCAGGGCCACGCCTACGAGAGAGAGCTGGGAGTACTTGTGTCTTCCTGCTAGGCCGCTGTGTGTGTGCGCGAGGCATGGGCCGACAGGCTGGCGTGCCTACGAGAGGCCTGGCTACAGAGGGCAGCACCAGCATGGCACGAAATATGAACTAAGCTGGCAGACAGCATGGGGCTGTCTGTGCAGACAGTACAGGCTGTCTACATACGCTTGGCCACCTACCGCGCGTCGTCCCGACGCGACAATACTGGTAGTAAAAGAAACTCGGTCTCTCTCTCGTAGGAACAGGGCACATAACACAAAATAAAAACATATATATACATATGGACATGGAAAAAAACTTCCTACGGGGAGGGAAGAAAAAAACATGTGGGGTGTGCTAAACATCGTGGTCATAGGCAGTGAGCGTCGAAGGGCATCACTGCACGCCTTCCTGCGTCTGGACAGATACTGCAACACGGGAGACATCACTGCGGCTGAGCTGTGACGTAACAGGTTACGGTCTCCTCTGGAATGGTGAAGCAGTCATCGTAGGAGTCGCTGCAGGTTTCACTCAACCTGGGGCACAACATGCTGGTGCCCTCGAGTGAGGCGTCGACAAAACTCGGCAACTGGGCAGGACTTCTGGCAAGCGACTCAGGAGGACACTTCTCGACTGGTACTGTCGCTGGGCTGTCACTGCCGGCGAGCGTGGAGTGAGTTGTGGAGCGAGTCGTGGCAGAGACGACTGGGCGAAACATCAGGGAGTGGTAACATCATACACCAGACTGCAGTGAGAGAGCTAGCAGTCAAAGTGACATCTTCTTTGTGCAGGCTGCTCACTGAAGCTTGTGACACGAGGCTGACACAGCGCCTGCCGACAGGGCTAACTGCGGCTTGGCGAGTATCAATCGGCAGTTGGAGTTATAGCAGAGGTTAGTCTAAGCGTCCCCAGACTTGTTTCTCTACATATAACTGCACTCTGAAGGTCTGTAGGTGAAGTGAAACAAATCTCGATGGGAATCGTAGCAGGTACGATTCTGCAGAACAACACGAGCGACGAGCATAAAAGCTTTCTGTACAAGAGGGCTCGGTCACTCGGAGCTGTCTTGACATCAGCTGTCAAATGTACTGGTCACACGGGTGACTTAGCACAGTGGTGCTACTCAGGTCTGGCTCAGACCTCACTAGACACACGGAACTTTAAACACACCGCGGTACATACGGTACACTAACATGTGAGAACACTGACTGAGAGGAATTAATTACCACGACATATATCTTCTCTCAGTCTTCTCGACAATACTAAAATAATTACTAGAAACACTCGATGGTGACATCATGTGATGTCGCGCGGTGACGTCAGCAGCACTGACGTCAGCAGACATCTCGAGGTGACGTCAGGCAGACATCATGACGTCATGAAGTCGGGCAGCATCGTGGGTGACGTCAATGTGATGCGGGCACCAGACCACAGCATGTGGCCTGGGACATCTGGTAACTCACGTGGCTGGTAGATCCACGTGACATCGCCCACACCCACGTGGCGTCGTGATCCACGTGGTGTCGTGATCTACGTGGCATGCTGATCCACGTAGCTTTGAGTGGCCTCGGGCACTCGGATACACAGCTCTGGCAATGAATTCACATGGAAAACAGCAGAAAACACAGCAGAGGGAATGGGCAGTGGTGAGTGGTGTATGGTAGATGGGTGAGCGTGAGTAGGGCGAGCATGGGCAAGGTGAGGAACAGCCACTTCCTCTCCTCTCCTCCCCCACTCACAAATACGTAGAGAACTCACACCGGACGCAGAAATCACCACAAAACTCACCTCTGGCTTGCTGAAACGGCTGTGCTGAGCTGAACAACAGCAGCAACATACAAGTGACGCTGAACACGTGACTTGAGAAACAGCGTGGGACACTGTAGCGTGGGGTCACTGTGACGCCACTCACAATTCTCGAAGAATTTCGACAAATTTCGGCTGGATCCTGCTTGTACCTGTGTCTGGATGCTCAAAAGTGCAGACACGACATCAGGATAACTCGTTGAGAGACGGATGCTTCTTGTATGGGATGATGAAGTGAAGATGACTTCATACCTCTTCCTCCCTCTCTCCAGGCAAACACAACTGCTGCGAGCACCGCTGCTACCATTTAATGGGTTTGTATGGTAGGTGCTGCAAGCGGGTAGTAAATGATAAACTTCTTCGGAAGCTTCTTACTTTATTGTTAAGTCGTAGGTGGGTACACAGGCTTGTGTGTTTGAGCCCATGGCCCGGGCAGGGCCATCCCACGAGAGCTGGGAGGCCTTGTGTGTTGCTGCTAGGCCACTGTGTGTGTGCACGAGGCATGGGCCGACAGGCTGGCGTGCCTACGAGAGGCCTGGCTACAGAGGGCAGCACCAGCATGGCGCGAAATATGAACTAAGCTGGCAGACAGCATGGGGCTGTCTGTGCAGACAGTACAAAGAAAATAGAAGAAAACCCAGAGGGGTGTGTATATATATGCTTGCACATGTATGTGTAGTGTGACCTAAGTGTAAGAAGATGTAGCAAGACGTACCTGTAATCTTGCATATTTATGAGACAGACAAAAGACACCAGCAATCCTACCATCATGTAAAACAATTACAGGCTTTCGTTTTACATTCACTTGGCAGGACGGTAGTACCTCCCTGGGCGGTTGCTGTCTACCAACCTACTACCTAATATATATATATATATATATATATATATATATATATATATATATATATATATATATATATATATATATATATATATATATATATATATATTTATATGTCGTGCCGAATAGGCAGAACTTGCGATCTTGGCTTAAATAGCAAAATTCATCTTGCCATATAGGACAAGTGAAAATTTGTGTATGCAATAATTTCGCCAAAATCATTCTGAACCTAACGAAAAAAATATATTTCACTGTGTTTGTTTAGTATTAAATTATTGTAAACAAATCTAAAATATATGTACTTGGGTTAGGCTGAAATAAATTGTTCTTGTTATAATAAGGTTAGGTAAGTTTTCTAAGTTCCTTTTGGTGCAAAGTTTTAAATTTTTACATCAACATTAATGAAAAAAATATATCTTTAAACGTATAAGAGAAAATTTCAGAAAGGATTTAATTTTAAACGAGTTCTTGCTAAATGACCAGTTTTACATATTCGGCACGACATATATATATATACATATATATTGTCCCGAATAAGTAAAATTGGTTAATTAGCAAGAACTCATTTAATATTGAGTCCTTTCTAAAAAATTTTCTTAAACATTTAAAGATATATTTTTCATTTGTAAATGTTAAAATTAATAATTTTATACCAAAAGAACCTTAGAAAACTTAACTGACCTTATTATAACAAGTGCACTTTAATTTAGCCTAATCCAGCTAAATGTATTTTAGATATGACTTGCTCCACGTAAAATTGTCACACTATGGTATAAGAGGGCATTCCCTCAACTACCTCAAGTCATACCTCAGCAACAGAAGCCAATATGTGTACGCAAATGGGGTAAACTCTTCTGCGCAACCAATTACAGTTGGTGTCCCACAGGGAAGTGTCCTTGGCCCTCTTCTCTTTCTCCTATACATAAATGACCTTCCAAATGCTTCGCAATTACTCAAACCCACACTATTTGCAGATGACACTACATACGTCTTCTCTCACCCGAGCCCAGTCACGCTAGCCAATACTGTAAATACCGAATTACAGAAAATATCTACCTGGATGAGGACTAACAAACTTACACTAAACATTGACAAAACCTACTTCATTCAGTTTGGTAACAGAGCTACAGATGTCCCTCTTAACATAATGATAAACGGATCACCTATCACAAAGCTAACAGAGGGAAAATTCTTAGGAATCCACCTTGATAATAGACTCAAATTTCATACACATATACAACAAATTTCTAAGAAAATTTCCAAGACTGTAGGCATACTATCGAAGATACGGTACTATGTTCCACAGTCAGCCCTCCTGGCCCTATATCACTCTCTTATTTACCCCTATCTCACCTATGGAATTTGTGCATGGGGCTCAACAACAATTAACCATCTCAGACCACTAATTACCCAACAAAAGGGTGCAGTTAGAATGATAACAAATTCTCACTACAGGCAGCACACTCCACCAATATTCAATACACTAAACCTACTCACCATACAAAACATCCATACTTATTACTGCACCTATTACATACATAGAACACTTAACTCTGATATTAACCCTCCCCTCAAACATCTCCTTGCCAACCTCAACAGAACACATGACCATAACACAAGGCACAGATCACTCTTTGATGTTCCTCGTGTCCATCTCACACTATGCAAAAACTCAGTGCACATAAAAGGCCCTAAAATCTGGAATTCATTACCTGTAAATATAAAAGAAACACTACCTGTTTATAAATTCAAGTCTCTTCTCAAAGATCACTTACTCATCCAAAACGAAATAAATACTGAATAACTGAACCTTATAAATTGTATATCTTAAATGTTTCTCACAATTATATCACATAAATGTTAAACCTAAAACCCAATCTAACTTTATTATTTTTTAAATACACTACCTAACAGAATACTCCATACGACTGAATGTACAACAATGCAAGCAACCATATGACCTGTCTTTGTAATACTCATTTGTGCTTTATAGTTATCTGTTTACAATAATGTTTTATCACTGATTTCATCATTGCTTAGTTAATCTTAAGTTAATTTTAAGCCAGCCCGTAATGCTATGCATATAAGTGGCTTTGGCATGCTGCTCTTATCTGTATTTTTTTGTACCTCTGTATGTGTGCTCAAATTGTTAATAAATAAATAAATAAAATAAATAAATAAGTTTACAATAACTTAAAAATAAGCAAACACAATGAAATATATTTTTTTCGTTAGGTTTAGAATGATTTTTACATACACAAATTTTAGCTTGCTTTATTTGGCAAGAAGAGCATTGCTATTTAAGCCAATTATTATAATCATTGGCGAGCGCTAAACCTGTAGGATTATACAGCGCCTGTAGAGGGGGGTGGAAGGTATTCAGGCTCAATTCAGGGAATTGGAGCACAGATCCAATTCCCTAGATCAAGAGCCCCTCACCAGCATGAAGGAACCTCTCTTGAGGGGTATTTAAGCGAAATTTGGAAGTTTTACCTATTCGGCACGACATATTTATTATACCAATGATGTTATCCAGGCGTGTAATACTTGTAGCAAGTACTTGAAGAAATAAAGATTTTTCTTATTCTTCTTATTATTATTATTATTATTATTATTATTATTATTATTATTATTATTATTATTATTATTATCATTATTATTATTACTTGTAGTAGTAGTAATATTGCTATTAATAAATATTTTTCAACAACTAATGCAAATTTTAATGATAAAGATTTACCTCTGATTCTGTAAATAGATATCACATTTCTTATCTTCTAAACATACCAACTTGTTGTGATATCTTAAGGAGAGAAGATAGTTGCTCATTATATCTTAAGGAGAGAAGATAGTTGCTCATTATATCTTAAGGAGAGAAGATAGTTGCTCATTATATCCTTATCTACAATTTTTAAAAGTTTCCTTGAAAATAGTTTGTTATACTTTGGAACTTTTTTAATTTATATCCAAACTTGATAATTTTCTTATTGGTTATTATATCACATAACATATTTATGTAAGGTTTTTATTAATTATTTAATAATGGAATATTATTTATATATTTTTTGAGTAAAAAACTGAGAGGAAATAATTATTTGAAATTAAATGTATCACTAATCCATTATCAACAATCTGTCCATTTTTGTACACATGTTAACAGCTGTTCTACTTCAGCTCATTACAAAGCCCAGCCCTGTCTACCACCCACCAGGATGCCACCCACAAAAGTTGATTGATATCCAGGTACCTACTTACTGCTAGGTGAACAGGGGTAGAAGGTGTAAGAAGGAAACACCCAAAATTCACATCCGTGCTGGGAATCTAACCTAGAGTTTACCTGGAGAGAGTTCCGGGGGTCAACGCCCCCGCGGCCCGGTCTGTGACCAGGCCTCCAGGTGGATCAGAGCCTGATCAACCAGGCTGTTACTGCTGGCTGCACGCAAACCAATGTACGAGCTACAGCCCGGTTGGTCAGGTACCGACTTTAGGTGCCAGCTTGAAGACTGCCATGGGTCTATTGGTAATCCCCCTTATGTATTCTATGAGGCAGTTGAACAGTCTCGGGCCCCTGACACTTATTGTATTGTCTCTTAACGTGCTAGTGACACCCCTGCTTTTCATTGGGGGGATGTTGCATCGTCTGCCAAGTCTTTTGCTTTCGTAGTGAGTGATTTTCGTGTGCAAGTTCGGTACTAGTCCCTCTAGGATTTTCCAGGTGTATATAATCATGTATCTCTCCCGCCTGCTTTCCAGGGAATACAGGTTCAGGAACCTCAAGCGCTCCCAGTAATTGAGGTGTTTTATCTCCGTTATGCGCGCCGTGAAGGTTCTCTGTACATTTTCTAGGTCAGCAATTTCACCTGCCTTGAAAGGTGCTGTTAGTGTTCAGCAATATTCCAGCCTAGATAGAACAAGTGACCTGTCATCATGGGCTTGGCATCCCTAGTTTTGAAGGTTCTCATTATCCATCCTGTCATTTTTCTAGCAGCTGCGATTGATACAATGTTATGGTCCTTGAAGGTGAGATCCTTCGACATGATCACTCCCAGGTCTTTGACGTTGGTGTTTCGCTCTATTTTGTGGCCAGAATTTGTTTTGTACTCTGATGAAGATTTAATTTCCTTGTGTTAACCATATCTGAGTAATTGAAATTTCTCATCGTTGAACTTCATATTGTTTTCTGCAGCCCACTGAAAGATTTGGTTGATGTCCGCCTGGAGCTTTGCAGTGTCTGCAATGGAAGACACTGTCATGCAGATTCGGGTGTCATCTGCAAAGGAAGACACGGTGCTGTGGCTGACATCCTTGTCTATGTCGGATATGAGGATGAGGAACAAGATGGGAGCGAGTACTGTGCCTTATGGAACAGAGCAAGGACATTCAGTATGTGAGCTGAGTAGGCTACCAATCAAGCCATGAGATTCCTTCTTTTTAATGAACTAAATTTTCCTATTTTTCCAGTACCCTTAGGAAGACACTACCCAGATCTGTGTTGGATTCCACTTCAGACTTTGATTTCATTAACTACTTCAGATTTATTCCTTTTTAACCTCTCTTTATATGTTGGTAATTGTTTTTAGGTGGATGAAGCATTAAATGTCTGTCTGTTACTTTTTGGTATCTTAACTATTCATTTAGGATTAATTTAATATGATTTTTCTGTTAGTTGTATATGTTTTGGGGGAGCTCGCACAATATTTAGAAAAATATTATGCAGGCATTTCTCTTCATTATCTCAACTTGCCCTAATATTATTTTCATTTTAACAGCAATGCGTTTTGCTCTGATGGAGGCTAAGGTGGCCCTGGCGAAGCTTGTGATAGCATCAGAATTACGTCTAGCTAGGGGCCATGAGGAGCTAAAGCTCACATCATCTCCATTTCCTCTGAAAGCAGACGGTGGTGTTAATCTTGTGGTCATACCTCTCCCTGCCGGCAAACAAAGCTAAATCCATGAAACAACTCTCACCGATAATAGATATACTTAGTATATTTCTTTTCGTAACTATCTGTAAATTATGATAAAAATTTGCAATACCTATTTAGCAAATTTTTTATATCTATAAAATATATTTTCATTATGTACCTTATTACATCTTTATGCTTAATAAATCCATAAAAGCCATGTAATAAATGTGTGTGCATATATATATATATATATATATATATATATGCAAAACAACCACTGAAAGAATAGTGAAATTTCAAGCACTTTCGTAGCTACTCACATTAAGGAATGTGAGTAGTCACGAAAGTGCTTGGAATTTCACTATTCTTTCACAGTGGTTGTTATACAAATTCTGAAATTACCTGTTTACTGTGATGTTATTGCAATATATATATATATATATATATATATATATATATATATATATATATATATATATATATATATATATATATATATATATATATATATATATATATATATATGGAAGTTAGGAGGAGGTGCGGGATTACCAAAACTGTTGTCCAGAGCGCTGAGGAAGGGTTTTGAGGTGGTTCGGACATGTAGAGAGAATGGAGCGAAACAGAGTGACTTCAAGAGTGTATCAGTCTGTAGTGGAAGGAAAGGGGTTAGGAAGGAGGGGGTAAAGGAGGTTTTGTGTGAGAGGGGCTTGGACTTCCAGCAGGCATGCGTGAGCGTGTTCGATAGGAGTGAATGGAGACAAATGGCTTTTAATACTTGACGTGCTGTTGGAGTGTAAGCAAAGTAACATTTATGAAGGGGTTCAGGGAAACCGGCAGGCCGGACTTGAGTCCTGGAGATGGGAAGTACAGTGCCTGCACTCTGAAGGAGGGGTGTTAATGTTGCAGTTTAAAAAACTGTAGTGTAGAGCACCCTTCTGGCAAGACAGTGATGGAGTGAATGATGGTGAAAGTTTTTCTTTTTCAGGCCACCCTGCCTTGGTGGGAATTGGCCAGTGTGATAATATATATATATATATATATATATATATATATATATATATATATATATATATATATATATATATATATATATATATATATATATATGTTGTGCCGAATAGGTGAAACTGATCATTTAGCAAGAACTCATTTACAATTAAGTCCTTTCTAAATTTTTCTCTTACACATTTAACCTATTGACTGTCGCAACCCCAAATCCTGAAGTGTCTCTGTGAAGACTTACTCAGCCCTGCAACAACTTCAGTCAGTATTACCAAGGCTGGCTTCTCCTCAGGAAAATTAATGAATAGAAAAAGAAATAATAACAGACAATGATAAACACTTTATTTAGAAATGGAAAATGTAAAACAATAAAACATGAATGGGTATCCTAATTGAAAGAAAAATGAAAAATGAAATGAAAAAAAATTACATTTGAACTCAATGCTAATATAGGTATATCGTGGTAATGGGGTGTCAGGTGTTGGTGACACTGTCTTGTTGAAATCGTAGCCGTTGCTGATGTGAGGGGGGGGTAGCAGGTGTTGGTGACTTCCACCGGCTCGTTCTTCACAGAGTGTAGCCGTGAATAATTACTTCAGATGACAGGAACACAGGTTCGTTACCACTGCTATGATGAGGGGTTAGGTCCTGTGTTGGCTTACATAACAGGTAAATAGATTAAACATGGGACGTCTCAGGACGTTAGTCCGTCTCCTTCTATTCTTCTCGTTGGTTGGCAGGTGATCCTCTGTCATTTCAAGCTGTAAAGGGAGACAGATTACCCACTGCTTAAGAAATCACTCTCCATGATAAGTACAATTCCTAAAAGATGTGGTGATTAGTAAAACATTTAACCGATCAAGACTGAAAGGACTAAGTTAATTATTGGTCAAAAGTGAAGCTTTCAACCAATAAGTCCACTAAAATATGATCAGGCGTGTACTTACAGAAGTGTTGGGAGCTGTGAGTCGAGTGATTTACTGTTTGACCGGAGCAAACGTCACCTTTCGGGGGGAGGGGGAATAGGGAGGGGAAGGGATAGCGGGAGCTAGACTGACCCTACCTTAACAAGCAGCCAGCAATCAAACTATCATTTTCGGGGAGGGGGAAAAAGGGGGAGGGAGAATAGCGGGAGCTTTTTTTTTTTATTTTTTTTATAATTTATTTAAAACTTCATGTACAAATATTAATAGGTACATATATAAAATAATGAACAAGGACAACATCAGTAAAACAATATATAAACACAAAACAATCCAGGCAACATCTGACAGTCTACTATATACAAGTTTTTAAAACATATCACAATTTAAGAAGGTATAAAGTTATAATAACAAAGGCCACAAAATGGCTATAAATAAAACTCCTAAAATTACAACCTCAACACAATAATGCTCCAAGCTTAATGACAATCACCCATAATACCACTCGCAACAAATACACCAGACGTACAATATGCTTTATTAAGAAACCTGTGCTGCAACACAGGTGACCCATTATCCCTCCCCCCCCCATTCACACACACACATTGAAAACTAACCCTATCACCAACCTGAATAATCATGACATTAATTATCCTCAATTTAGGATTATTATGACACATGTCACTTGAGGAAACATTATTTACAACCATGAATGGTACAGGACTACCAAAATTACAATACCTTAAATAAGAATAATAATAATAGGTAATTACGTCAAAACTGATGCTGGACCACGTTACAAAAAAAGGCAAAAATAACTCAGTGCTTCAAGGAAATAGTGAAAGGAAAACCCTCTCAAGAAAATTCAAATTCAATTGCAATACCAGTGCAAGTGGAACATAATATGCTACCAAAGAAATATACATGTTATATAATTTATAGGTTATACATTAATACATGTTATATATTTAATCTGCTCCTTACACCTTCCCCATCAAGGGAACTAAGCAAAACTAATCTTGCACAACCTCTCATCTGGTCACACACTAGTACTTCCAATCACACCCAACCACATCACTGCATACCCAAGGAGGTGAGCCCGTTGAAATCCCCTGAACCCCCCCCCCCTTTTACCAACCTACTCACCCCGGCAGTTAAAGCCCCTTATAACGCCAATAAATTCCCTATTGTTAGTCCTCTATAACCCTCAGAAAAATACTCTTCCCACCTTTTCCCAAAAATGTCTCTATTGCGACACAAAGTTCGATAAAACGTCGCCGCCAAAGTCCTTCTCATCACATCCCCACCCACCTTCCCCCTCATACCCCATAAAACATATATGTAGTCCACGATGACATATGCTAAACCTCTTACCACACTCTCATCCACACCACTCATATCAAGACTCAACGCTCGCAATACCGACACACCTTGACCCCCCACCCTCACCACTACCTTACTCATCCATACCCTGATGCACTCCAAACCTTCACAAAAATAGACGACATGATATGCAGTCTCTTCCCCACTGCATCTGCCACACCCCCCCACCCTCAATAACCCTCCTATCTCGGAGCATCGCTCCCGTTGGCAAAATCCCATGCAGGAAATGGTACATAACCTCACACGCATTAGGTCGTATCCTTAATTTACTAAATCTTCGCCATATTACATCCCATGCATACATGGGGTAGATCCCTTCAACTGGCGCCACTACATATCCCCCTAACGATTTACACAAAGTTCCCACCTTTACTTTTCCCGGTTCCCTGGCTAACATTAAGGCACGTAACACTGTTTCACATTCCTTCATTTCTGCCCCTCCATACCATTTCCTCATGTGAGCATGTACCTTATCTAGCTGACCCTCCCTCCATCCACCTGCACTCATCACTTCCCTCTTAATAAACACACATTTCACGCACTTTCTCAAGTCCAACAAACCCAACCCTCTCCTACATACCGGCAATGTCACTACCTCCCTTCGCAACCAGTTGCACCCTGAACCCCACAAAAATTTGAACACCATTCTAAGAATACTCGTGATCACCATTCCTGTTAACGGCATCACAGCCGAAACAAACCAGACTTTACTATATAGTAATACACTGATGACAATTGCACGTTGCCTAAGGGTTAAATGGTGAGGTCGCAGCATTCCCAACTGTCACTGCACCTGTTCCACCATCCTATTCGAATTGCTAACCCTTGCAGCACTCAGGTCAGCCTCATACATGACACCGCAGATTTTCAGACTCCCGGTCCTCCGCTGCACAACATCACATCCCCAATCTAATCTCTCTGCCCACTCTCCCAGCCCCATGATCATTGACTTTTCCAGATTTACCTTCATCCCAGTAGCTCTCCCAAAAGTGTGTACAACTTCCCCCAAAAGTCCTAACCGTGTCTCCTCACTTACCAAAATAGTGGTATCATCAACATAGCCCACCAAACTAGGCCAGGGCTTCAGCTCACCATCCCTCCCCCCCCCCCCCCCCCCCGTCCTTAGACGATCCTCCACCATCCTATAAAAGGGATCCTGAACACATGCAAACAATATTTGTGATAAAGGACATCCCTGCCGAAGACCCCGCTCCATGTTGACTTTTCCCCCACACACCCATTGATTTGCACCCTTACCTTCGCGTTTGAATACAACGTATCCACCCACCCCACTATTTCTTCGCCAAACCCCTGTCGTAGGAGAATATCCCTCAAAGCCTTTCTTTCCACCCTATCATAAGCCCCTTGCCAATCCAACGCCACCAACGCCCCTCTTCCCCTTTCCATGTCCTCCAGGAACCCCTTTATGATCCTGTGGCCCTCGCCCATTGACCTACCAGGTAACCCAAACTGATACTCAAACATGACCCTCCCCACAACACATTTAAGCCAATTCCCAAGAATTTTCACAAATAATTTATAATCAGCACAAAGCAACGAAATGGCTCGGTAATCCCGAAGGGTACTCTGCTGTTTACCCTTTGGGACCAACACCACCACCGCCGTTGCCTGAGATTCTCCCATCTTACCTCCGTCTTTCATGGCATTCATTAACCTTACTAGGAAACCCCTAAGCAGACCCCAGTGCTGTACATAAAATTCGCTTGGTAAACCATCGATCCCGGGTGCCTTACCCTTCCTCATGTCCATAAGGGCTCTCCATATTTCCCCCTCCTCAATGACCCCACCCAGTGCCTCCCGATCACTCCTCCCCAGTTTGCACGGCACATACTCACATACCTTCCCAAGAACCTCGCCATCCACCCCACTACTTTTCCTGTATTCCTCAAACCATCCATCTGCATATGCACTCATCCCCTTGGTGTCCCTTAATACCTGACCCTCTCTAAAACCCCCCACAGAAGATATGACTTGCAAATCCAGTATTGTAGTCGTTCGCTGTCGTACCTTCTGTCCTCGCAGCACACAAGCTGATGGCTTGTCGCCCCAGAGTACTTCGTCCAACCCCGCCTGTACCCATACAGCTGCAAAACGTTCTTCTTGCAAATCCCGTATTCTGTCCTTCGACATGTGTATATCCTCCACCGGGTACACCCCGGCCACCGCCCCCCTCCCTCATAACAATCCCGTAATCTAGATTCTAAATAATTTGACAAACCATACCGCAATTGATTAATGCGTTTGCCCTCCCTCACATAAAATTGACGTATTCTTAACTTAGCCACACTATCCCACCATCCTACCACATCTTCCTCAGTCCTTCTGTCGGCACAGAGCTGTTCCCAAAATATTGCAAATGCTTCCACTCCCTCCCTATCCCCCAAAACCATCGTGTTCAGTTTCCAATAACTTCCCTGCCTACGAGCCAAAGCATCCCATCCCACCTCCATTAATACCGCCCTATGATCGGAAGACACCATCTCAATAGTTTTAAAAGACTCTACCAAAACCCTCTGAGATAAATATAACCTGTCCAAACGAGCTGCATGTCCCCTTCTTATATACGTATGTTCCACCTCCCACAGACCTCCCCCGAAAGCATCACGTAACTGAAGATCTCTAAGCAGGCCCCCCAAGACTGAGGAAAAATATCCCGCTCCTCTGGGTTCCACGTCTGTCCTCTTAATTACACAATTCCAATCCCCCCACAATCGCCACAGACGGTAACATGCGTAGGTAGTACACGAGCTCCTCCCGCACAAAATCCATCTTCACTTTCACGTCACTTTCTGCTGGGGCATACACACACACAAACGCCACTCTCTCTCCCATCCACCATCCTTCCACACGTAATACTCTCCCCCCTCCCCCCCTCTTTCCTATGCAATACAAACGGGCTCGCCTCCCTGATCAACACACCCACTCCTCCTTTTAAACGCTCAGATGGCAACACATAAGCCTGATACCCAGGCACCACTAATTCACAACCAAGCTTAAAATTGTGCTCCTGCACAAAAGCTACGTCAACCTTGTACCTATTCAAAAACATCCTGAAGCACTCCCGTTTAACACCATCACACAGACCATTAATATTTATTGTTACACACCTGAGGCCAGTTTAAGGTTTCCTTCCCCGCCTCATGTCAAGATTCTTCCCTTTCAGACCATTCCCCTGGACTGTGCCTTTGCCACAGACTCCCCCCTCCTTCCCACCCACCCCCTTCTGTTGTGGCCCTCTCACAGAGTCACTCTGGGTACCATAACCCCATGTCTTTTTCCCCGGCCTTTGCGCCAGCATCAGAACATCGTCCGAATCTGATGCTGCTGCCCTTTTCCTTGTAGCTCCCTCAGTTTCCATATCTGAGTCCTGGGAGCCAGCACAATGGACTTCCACCTCTACCACCCTTAATCCGCCTCCATGTCCTTCCATGGCACTCGCACTGTCCACCACAGGTGCCACCTGATCCTCCCCTTCCCCACACACACCTTCTGCCCTGATCCCAGGTTCTTGTTCGCTGTAACTCTCCACCTCCGTAGACTGTAACATAGCCTGTATCACCGTCTCCAACTCTTCCTCAATAGCCTTCACTGCTGCGCCCTCCTGCACCTCCTCACTTGACAACTGTACTGTTGATGGGCCAGGTGATTCATGGATCACCACTTCTTCCGATTCCACAGGAGGAGCCACCACCTCTTCACTCCACATGCGACCACGCCCTCCTCCTTACACCCGTTCTTCCTTAGGCATCGGGTGCTCATGCGCAGGTGCTCCGCCCCTTGCCGGCCCAGGAGCCACTGTTGATGGGCCAGGTGATTCATGGATCACCCCTTCTTCCGATTCCACAGGAGGAGCCACTACCTCTTCACTCCACATGCGACCACACCCTCCTCCTTGCCCCCGTTCTTCCTTAGGCATCGGGTGCTCATGCGCAGGTGCTCCGCCCCTTGCTGGCCCAGGAGCCATACTCCGCTTGCCACAGTCTGCCACCATATGGTCATATTCACCACACAGTCGGCACGTACGTCTCTGCCCCGCATACGCTACCATTACCTGGGTTCTAAACTCTTCGAGATATACATACGAGGGTTTAGGATGCCTTAGCATCATCTTGAGATTAAAAGAACCCTCAGGAAATCCTGTGTAAGCACCTTTTACCCATTTGCCAGGTTGGGCCAGATGTACAGTTGCATAACGTTCGAATACATTTCGAATATCTACCTCATCAGCCTCAAAAGGCACGTTGCAGAGCTTAACCCACGAATAATGTTGTGATACATCCGTCAACTTGACCCTCACTGCCGGTGTTACGTTAATGCTGACATCTTGGTAACGATCAACCAAAGCCTCGTATACTTGAGCAGTTAGCACTTTTACGAAAATTCTATATACACCGTTCAGTGCCACTCATATAAATCCTCGTCTCTGATGCCGTATGTCTCTCTTATAATTTTGGGCAATAACACATCGACTGACATAGGCGTTAAAGCCCCACTAATGAGTTCAATGCCCACAGTATTCACTCTCCTGCGCACACCTGGCGCCATGTTGTTGACTGAGTAGCTCGTCTGGGAAACAGTAGAGGGGTGCAAAGCACGACCGCACTCTACCTCATCCAGGCAGCAAATGCACAACACCTCCTCGTACCACTGCTGTCAGGTTACTGAGGAGCGTCAGGCAAGGGGGTCTACACGGCCCAAGAGCGATGCAGACAATTCGGAGAGAAGTAAATAATGAAAATGATTGTTATAGGAATGCAGTTAGAAGCCTGAGTAGATCTATAACCCACTATGATAACATGAACGTAGATAAGTATGTTTATGGAGCAACTTGCAATGTGAACAGACTGACTGATGTTGTAGTGGCAAGGCTTAGGCTTGGTTACAAGTACTTCTGGCAGTTTGGGAGACACACAGATGATGATCAAACTAAATGTAAATTATGTGATCAGGCATATGGTCACTCTCTTGAACACTATGTGCTTAATTGTCCACTTATTGAGGAATACACAGACAGACAGTATAATAACCTATGTGACATGTCAAGATATCTTATTAATGAAAATAAGATACCAGATATACTAAGCAAATTTCCTAAATTTGCTTGTAACAGATAAGTGAACTATAGATATGTAGATATAAATCCATATGTATTCCTGTTAACCCTTTGGGGCCTAGTTCCTAGGCCTTTTGTGTATCCATATGCTCTCGCGCTACCGTCCACAGGATGGATATGGGGTGCACAATAAACTAGCCACTTCGGTGGCAAAATCTAATGTCTAATCCATGCTTTTATTATAACAGAAAACGGAGTGTATGTAAGGCAAACTGCATTAGATTACGTAGTTTCATAAGGAAAATAACAATAATAATAATTTACCTTGGAGAAGAAATACTGGCAGTTGATAGTGGAGAAGAGATGCTGGTGAAGGTTGATGAGGCAGAAGAGATGCTGGGCACAGCTGCGTATACTGTCAGGAGTTCATTTCGTTTCGTCCTTTTTCTATCACCTAATCGGTACACTCTTAATGGTACACTCTTAATGATACACTCTTAATGGTACACTCTTAATGGTACACTTTTAATGGTACACTCTTAATGGTACACTCTTAATGGTACACTCTTAATGGTACACTCTTAATGGTATACTCTTAATGGTACACTCTTATTGGTACACTCTTAATGGCACACTCTTAATGGTATACTCTTAATGGTACACTCTTAATGGTACACTCTTAATGGTACACTCTTAATGGTGCACTCTTAATGGTACACTCTTAATGGTATACTCTTAATGGTACACTCTTAATGCTACACTCTTAATGCTACACTTTGTCATTTATGTCACTTCACTATTCACTGATTTTTGCCTTTTTTTCTTCTCAGCACTGTTCTTTGCACTTGTTTACTTAGGGCCCATGGTTAGAAACAAGAAATTCTGCAAAATAACTGCATGAAATGTAAGCAAATCACAGGAATTATCTCCACAGCGAGTTGAAGCACACGCGGACTGAGCATTGTTTTGATACACAATACTGCCATCTGATGGTGGTGCTCTCAAACTCACTTATAGTATTATTATAGTATTTATTAGTAGTAATATGTATGTGTTATAATAATTTATATTATACTAAATATATTACATAATTGTTATATTATATGCATTATTATTATTATTATTTGTTAGTACCTATATATTCTTATAATAATACTCTTGCTTACTATTTGGAATTATTATTCACACAAAGAATAGAAGATTTATTGTTATGCAGACTACTGCATTATTGTAATAATTGTATAAATAATGTCAACCCATTCATGACTACGCATTGGAATGGCCACTCGGACAGGTATTGGATGGTGACATCATTTATTTACTCTTGAACATAGCCAAGAATCGAACATTTCTGCTACTTTGAGCTCAATTTCAAGGTACTTTTCTTTGTGAAACCAATCAAAATCATATCTATTTCTGTAATATATCTTCCATTCCATCAAATGAGATAAAAAAAATGAGAATACAACCATAAAAACCATATGAAAGTATACTGCTAAGGGGCGGCTAATGGCTGAGAAGTGAATTCCATTATTTATGGCCCGATTTCTTTCAATTTTGGTGTATGTTAAGAAGCATCTGTTCATCAGACATTGCCCAAGTTGCAATAAGATAGCCCAACAAACAAATAAGATCCAATATCCTAGATCAAGAGCAAAAGCCCCTCACCAGTGTCAAGGAACCTCCCCTGAGGCCCTCTCGCATCTGGAAATTTCGCTTGCATTTGGAAGCAAAAAATCGACCAAATGATTGCTTGTATCTAGAAAAACACGCACTTGGGTGCACTCGTAAGTAGAGGTTCCACTGTGTATATATATGTATATATATAATATATATATATTATATATATATATAATATATATATATATATATATATATATATATATATATATATATATATTTATATATATATATATATTTTTTTTTTTTTTTTTTTTTTTTTCAACAAGTCGGCCGTCTCCCACCGAGGCAGGGTGACCCAAAAAAGAAAGAAAATCCCCAAAAAGAAAATACTTTCATCATCATTCAACACTTTCACCACACTCGCACATTATCACTGTTTTTGCAGAGGTGCTCAGAATACAACAGTCTAGAAGCATAAACATATAAAGATACACAACATATCCCTCCAAACTGCCAATATCCCAAACCCCTCCTTTAAAGTGCAGGCATTGTACTTCCCATTTCCAGGACTCAAGTCCGACTATATGAAAATAACCGGTTTCCCTGAATCCCTTCACTAAATATTACCCTGCTCACACTCCAACAGATCGTCAGGTCCCAAGTACCATTCGTCTCCATTCATATATATATGCAATAAGATCACAGTAAACAGGTGATTATAAAATATGCAAAACAACCACTGTGAAAGAGTAGTGAGTTTCACTACTCTTTCACAGTGGTTGTTTTGCATATAGTATATATATATATATATATATATATATATATATATATATATATATATATATATATATGATGGTAGGATTGCTGGTGTCCATTTTTTGTCTCATAAACATGCAAAGTCAGGTACGTCTTGCTACTTCTACTTACACTTAGGTCACACTACACATACATGTACAAGCATATATATATACACACCCCTCTGGGTTTTCTTCTATTTTCTTACTAGTTCTTGTTCTTGTTTATTTCCTCTTATCTCCATGGGGAAGTGGGACAGAATTCTTCCTCCGTAAGCTATGCGTGTTGCAAGAGGCGACTAAAATGCCAGGAGCAAGGGGCTAGTAACCCCTTCTCCTGTATAAATTACTAAATTTAAAAAGAGAAACTTTTGCTTTTCTTTTTGGGCCACCCTGCCTTGGTGGGATATATATATATATATATATATATATATATATATATATATATATATATATATATATATATATATATATATATATATATATATATATATATATATATGTTGTGCTGAATAGGCAGAACTTGCCATCTTGGCTTAAATAGCAACGCTCATCTTGCCATATAGGACAAGCGAAAATTTGTGTATGCAATAATTTCGCCAAAATCCTTCTGAACATAACGAAAAAAATATATTTCACTGTGTTTGTTTAGTATTAAATTATTGTAAACAAATATAAAATATATATAGTTGGGTTAGGCTAAAATAAATTGTTCTTGTTATAATAAGGTTAGGTAAGTTTTCTAAGATTCTTTTGGTGCAAAATTAAAATTTTTTACATTAACATTAATGAAAAAAATCTGTCTTTAAACGTATAAGAGAAAATTTTAGAAATGACTTAATTTTAAATGAGTTCTTGCTAATTGACCAGTTTTACATATTCGGCACGACATATATATATATATATATATATATATATATATAATATATATATACGTAATATATATATATATATATAATATATATATATATATATATATTTTTATTTTTTTTTTTTTTTTTTATTATCACACCGGCCGATTCCCACCAAGGCAGGGTGGCCCGAAAAAGAAAAACTTTCACCATCATTCACTCCATCACTGTCTTGCCAGAAGGGTGCTTTACACTACAGTTTTTAAACTGCAACATTAACACCCCTCCTTCAGAGTGCAGGCACTGTACTTCCCATCTCCAGGACTCAAGTCCGGCCTGCCGGTTTCCCTGAATCCCTTCATAAATGTTACTTTGCTCACACTCCAACAGCACGTCAAGTATTAAAAACCATTTGTCTCCATTCACTCCTATCAAACACGCTCACGCATGCCTGCTGGAAGTCCAAGCCCCTCGCACACAAAACCTCCTTTACCCCCTCCCTCCAACCCTTCCTAGGCCGACCCCTACCCCGCCTTCCTTCCACTACAGACTGATACACTCTTGAAGTCATTCTGTTTCGCTCCATTCTCTCTACATGTCCGAACCACCTCAACAACCCTTCCTCAGCCCTCTGGACAACAGTTTTGGTAATCCCGCACCTCCTCCTAACTTCCAAACTACGAATTCTCTGCATTATATTCACACCACACATTGCCCTCAGACATGACATCTCCACTGCCTCCAGCCTTCTCCTCGCTGCAACATTCATCACCCACGCTTCACACCCATATAAGAGCGTTGGTAAAACTATACTCTCATACATTCCCCTCTTTGCCTCCAAGGACAAAGTTCTTTGTCTCCACAGACTCCTAAGTGCACCACTCACTCTTTTTCCCTCATCAATTCTATGATTCACCTCATCTTTCATAGACCCATCCGCTGACACGTCCACTCCCAAATATCTGAATACGTTCACCTCCTCCATACTCTCTCCCTCCAATCTGATATTCAATCTTTCATCACCTAATCTTTTTGTTATCCTCATAACCTTACTCTTTCCTGTATTCACCTTTAATTTTCTTCTTTTGCACACCCTACCAAATTCATCCACCAATCTCTGCAACTTCTCTTCAGAATCTCCCAAGAGCACAGTGTCATCAGCAAAGAGCAGCTGTGACAACTCCCACTTTGTGTGTGATTCTTTATCTTTTAACTCCACGCCTCTTGCCAAGACCCTCGCATTTACTTCTCTTACAACCCCATCTATAAATATATTAAACAACCACGGTGACATCACACATCCTTGTCTAAGGCCTACTTTTACTGGGAAAAAATTTCCCTCTTTCCTACATACTCTAACTTGAGCCTCACTATCCTCGTAAAAACTCTTCACTGCTTTCAGTAACCTACCTCCTACACCATACACTTGCAACATCTGCCACATTGCCCCCCTATCCACCCTGTCATACGCCTTTTCCAAATCCATAAATGCCACAAAGACCTCTTTAGCCTTATCTAAATACTGTTCACTTATATGTTTCACTGTAAACACCTGGTCCACACACCCCCTACCTTTCCTAAAGCCTCCTTGTTCATCTGCTATCCTATTCTCCGTCTTACTCTTAATTCTTTCAATTATAACTCTACCATACACTTTACCAGGTACACTCAACAGACTTATCCCCCTATAATTTTTGCACTCTCTTTTATCCCCTTTGCCTTTATACAAAGGAACTATGCATGCTCTCTGCCAATCCCTAGGTACCTTACCCTCTTCCATACATTTATTAAATAATTGCACCAACCACTCCAAAACTATATCCCCACCTGCTTTTAACATTTCTATCTTTATCCCATCAATCCCGGCTGCCTTACCCCCCTTTCATTTTACCTACTGCCTCACGAACTTCCCCCACACTCACAACTGGCTCTTCCTCACTCCTACAAGATGTTATTCCTCCTTGCCCTATACACGAAATCACAGCTTCCCTATCTTCATCAACATTTAACAATTCCTCAAAATATTCCTTCCATCTTCCCAATACCTCTAACTCTCCATTTAATAACTCTCCTCTCCTATTTTTTAACTGACAAATCCATTTGTTCTCTAGGCTTTCTTAACTTGTTAATCTCACTCCAAAACTTTTTCTTATTTTCAACAAAATTTGTTGATAACATCTCACCCACTCTCTCATTTGCTCTCTTTTTACATTGCTTCACCACTCTCTTAACTTCTCTCTTTTTCTCCATATACTCTTCCCTCCTTGCATCACTTCTACTTTGTAAAAACTTCTCATATGCTAACTTTTTCTCCCTTACTACTCTCTTTACATCATCATTCCACCAATCGCTCCTCTTCCCTCCTGCACCCACTTTCCTGTAACCACAAACTTCTGCTGAACACTCTAACACTACATTTTTAAACCTACCCCATACCTCTTCGACCCCATTGCCTATGCTCTCATTAGCCCATCTATCCTCCAATAGCTGTTTATATCTTACCCTAACTGCCTCCTCTTTTAGTTTATAAACTTTCACCTCTCTCTTCCCTGATGCTTCTATTCTCCTTGTATCCCATCTACCTTTTACTCTCAGTGTAGCTACAACTAGAAAGTGATCTGATATATCTGTGGCCCCTCTATAAACATGTACATCCTGAAGTCTACTCAACAGTCTTTTATCTACCAATACATAATCCAACAAACTACTGTCATTTCGCCCTACATCATATCGTGTATACTTATTTATCCTCTTTTTCTTAAAATATGTATTACCTATAACTAAACCCCTTTCTATACAAAGTTCAATCAAAGGGCTCCCATTATCATTTACACCTGGCACCCCAAACTTACCTACCACACCCTCTCTAAAAGTTTCTCCTACTTTAGCATTCAAGTCCCCTACCACAATTACTCTCTCACTTGGTTCAAAGGCTCCTATACATTCACTTAACATCTCCCAAAATCTCTCTCTCTCCTCTGCATTCCTCTCTTCTCCAGGTGCATACACGCTTATTATGACCCACTTCTCGCATCCAACCTTTACTTTAATCCACATAATTCTTGAATTTACACATTCATATTCTCTTTTCTCCTTCCATAACTGATCATTTAACATTACTGCTACCCCTTCCTTTGCTCTAACTCTCTCAGATACTCCAGATTTAATCCCATTTATTTCCCCCCACTGAAACTCTCCTACCCCCTTCAGCTTTGTTTCGCTTAGGGCCAGGACATCCAACTTCTTTTCATTCATAACATCAGCAATCATCTGTTTCTTGTCATCCGCACTACATCCACGCACATTTAAGCAACCCAGTTTTATAAAGTTTTTCTTCTTCTCTTTTTTAGTAATTGTATACAGGAGAAGGGGTTACTAGCCCATTGCTCCCGGCATTTTAGTCGCCTCATACGACACGCATGGCTTACGGAGGAAAGATTCTTTTCCACTTCCCCATGGACAATAGAAGAAATAAAAAAGAACAAGAGCTATTTAGAAAAAGGAGAAAAACCTAGATGTATGTATATATATATATGCATGTGCGTGTCTGTGAAGTGTGACCAAAGTGTAAGTAGGAGTAGCAAGATATCCCTGTTATCTTAGCGTGTTTATGAGACAGAAAAAGAAACCAGCAATCCTACCATCATGCAAAACAGTTACAGGTTTTTGTTTCACAGTCATCTGGCAGGACGGTAGTACTTCCCTGGGTGGTTGCTGTCTACCAACCTACTACCTACAATATATATATATATATATATATATATATATATATATATATATATATATACAGTGGACCCTCGACCAGCGATGGCATTGATTAACGATAAATCTGACTAGCGATACATTTTATCGCAAAATTTGCCTCGATTAGCGCTAAAAAACTCGACCAACACTATTCGTTCCGTCTGAGACACATCCACTTCTGGCCAGTGTTTACAAGCCAGCCAGCCACCGCGGTCGCTTCCAAGCATACAATCGGAACATTTCATATTATCACAGCCTTTTTAGTGATTGCACCTGCAAAATAAGTCACCATGGGCCCCCAGAAAGCTTCTAGTGCCAACCCTACAGCAAAAAGGGTGAGAATTACTATGGATATGAAGAAAGAGATCATTGCTAAGTATGAAAGTGGAGTGCATGTCTCCGAGCTGGCCAGGCTGTACACAAAACCCCAATCAACCATCGCTACTATTGTGGCCAAGAAAACGGCAATCAAGGAAGCTGTTCTTGCCAAAGGTGCAACTATGTTTTCGAAACTGAGATCGCAAGTGATAGAAGATGTTGAGAGACTGTTATTGGTATGGATAAATGAAAAACAGATAGCAGGAGATAGCATCTCGCAAGCGATCATATGTGAAAAGGCTAGGAAGTTGCATGACGTTTTAATTAGAAAAATGCCATCAGCTAGTGGTGATGTGAGTGAATTTAAGGCCAGCAAAGGTTGGTTTGAGAGATTTAAGAATCGTAGTGGCATACATAGTGTGATAAGGCATGGTGAGGCTGCCAGTTTGGACCAAAAAGCAGCTGAAAAATATGTGCAGGAATTCAAGGAGTACATAGACAGTGAAGGACTGAAACCTGAACAAGTGTTTAATGGTGACACTGACAATGTTGTGAAACACTTTAGGAATGTCATAAAGGAACGGGAGGTACAGGCCTCTATGGGCAGATATGTTGTGCGACAGAGGTCCAGTGACTCTCAAGCTGGTCCTAGTGGCATTAAAAGAAGAAGGGAAGTAACCCCGAAAAAGGACTTGCCACCTCAAGTCCTAATGGAAGGGGATTTCCCTTCTAAACACTAAGACCATCAATACACTCCCCTCTTCCCATCCCATCAATCATCACCAGATCTTCAATAAAGGTAAGTGTCATGTAACTGTGCATGTCTTCTTCAGTTTGTGTGTATTAAAATTAATATTTCATGTGTTAAAATTTTTTTTTTTAATACTTTTGGGTGTCTTGCACGGATTAATTTGATTTCCATTATTTCTTATGGGGAAAATTTACTTGACTAACGATTATTTTGACTAACGATGAGCTCTCAGGAACGGATTAATAGCGTTAGTCGAGGGTCCACTGTATATATATATATATATATATATATATACGTATACTATATATATATATACACACACACACACAGATAAAATATGATTTTTATGGGTCCACCTTAGTGTAAGTTGTGGGACCCAAAGCCTCAGAGAAGTGGATAAAAATACTTCACAAAAAATATTTGGATTTCTTCCTGAGGCTATCTGAATATTTCTCTTAGACAGGATGCCCACTGCTTTGGTAACTTTCTTGGTTGAATTTTAAATTGCTGTCAAGGTATATTAGTTTTGTTATTTCTAATGTTTCATTGCCCCATTGGAAACTATTCAAGCTCTTCTACATAACTATCATGATACTTCAGACTACATTTAACACAGTTTTACTAACAATGAGGACACAATTTTCTTTTTTTATGTGAATAAACATATGCAATATTAATTTTGATTTATGCAAGTAATCTTTTACACATTGAAAACTGGCAAAGGTTTTACTAGGTAATTATTACGTACTGTATCTTACTAAATTAGATGCTATAAAATCTTTTAATCACACCACAAATTGGCAAGATTTAACTACCAAGAGAATTTAGGTGAAATAAGTGAATTATCTATTTAACGAGGTCTTCTTTTAGAAATTAAACACCGATATAAATTCGGGCTTGTATGAATTTTCACGTGTTTAACTAAATTAGATTGATCTGCAAAGTGTTTTGAACTCACACTAATGTTGTTTGTCTCCGAAAGTGGATTCTCATGTGTCTTAGTAAATCTAATTAAAGACTGGATACTGAAATGTCTTTTTTTGCAGTACATATTTTTGTATGCTGTACTAAACTAGATTTAGAGGAAAGTAATTTAAACACACTAAACATTTACATTACTTTATTTCTAAGCATGAATTCTCATATATCTTCTTGAATGTGATTTACAGAAAAGCCATTAGACATACTGAAAACTGATGCTGTTTTTATCTCTATTATGAATTCTTAAGTGTTTTATTAAATTTGATTTTGCTGAAAAATCTTTCAGACACTCCGAGCAATGAAATGGTTTCTCTCCTGTGTGAATTTTTGTGTGCTGA
The DNA here is from genome assembly GCF_038502225.1 of Cherax quadricarinatus. Lineage (NCBI taxonomy): Eukaryota > Metazoa > Arthropoda > Malacostraca > Decapoda > Parastacidae > Cherax > Cherax quadricarinatus. The sequence goes on from NW_027196396.1 coordinate 72,928, forward strand.
GCTAAATGATATTTTTTGGTAAAGTCTTTCAGACACTCTAAACACTTGAATGGTTTCTCTCCAGTATGAATTTTCTTGTGGGATAATAAATGAGATTTTTGGGAAAACTTTTTTCCACACTCTGTACAGTGATGTGGTTTTTCTCCAGTATGGATTTTTTTGTGTAAAACTAAATGAGATTTTTGGTTAAATTCTTTTCCACATTCTAAACACTGATATGGTTTTTCTCCAGTATGAATCTTCATGTGCTGTGCTAAACTTGATTTATAGATAAAGTCTTTTAGACACTCTGAACACTGATATAGTTTTTCTCCAGAATGGATTTTTTTGTGTGATGTTAAATGAGATTTTTGGGAAAAATCTTTTCCACACTCTGAACACTGGTATGGTTTTTCTCCAGTATGAATTCTAATGTGTCTTAATAAATCAGATTTATGGTTAAAAACTTTCAGACACTCTGAACACTGATGTGGCTTTTCTTCAGTGTGAATTTTCATGTGAAGTGCTAAACTAGATTTTTGGGAAAGGTCCTTTAAACACTTTGAACAATGATATGGTTTCCCTTCAGTGTGAATTTTCATGTGCTGTACTAAACTAGATTTTTGGGAAAGGTCTTTTAGACACACTGAACACTGGTATGGTTTTTCTCCAGTGTGAGTTCTCATGTGTCTTATTAAATCAGATTTATGGGAAAAAACTTTCAGACATTCTGAACACTGATATGGCTTTTCCTCAGTGTGAATTTTCATGTGTTGTACTAAACTATACCTTTGGGAAAAACCTTTTAGACACACAGAACATTCATATGGTTTTTCTCCAGTATGAATTCTAATGTGTTTTACTAAATCAGATTTATAGTTAAAGGCTTTCAGACACTCAGAACACTCATATGGCTTCACTCCAGTATGAATTTTCATATGCTGTATTAAAGCAGATTTACTGGAAAAGCTTTTCACACACTCTGAGCACTGATGTGGTCTCTCTCCACTATGAATTTTCATGTGTTGTATTAAACCAGATTTATGATTAAAATCTTTTAAACATTCTGAACATTGATATGGTTTCACTTTGGTATGAATTTGTATGTGATGTATTAAACCCGATTTATTTGAAAAGTTCTTCAGACATTCTGAGCATCGATGTGGTTTCTCTCCAGTATGAATTTTCATGTGTTGTGCTAGACTAGATTTCTGGGAGAAATCTTTTAGACACTGGGAACACTGGTATGGTTTTTCTCCAGTATGAATTCTAGAGTGTCTTACTAAATCAGATTTTTTAGAAAAAATTTTTTGACACTCTGAACACTGAAGCATTTTTTTTATTTTATGAATCCCGGTATGTAAAAAGTGCTCCAGACACTCAGAACTTTTATACAGTTTCTCTTCTGGATGAACTAAAATTTGTGCTGCTTGATCAGATTCTTCTTCAGGTGGGGTAGACATGCTATACACTGATTTAGTAATCTTTTACATGAAATCTAAATTACTTCATTAGATTTTTAATATCTGTTCAGATTAAAATCCAATATTCATTTCTTTAAATTACTAACATGTCAGGATAATACAGTGCCTAAGGAATGGAACAACACCTCCAATTCCTTGGATCAAGAACCCTTCACCAGCAGCAAAGTACCTCTTTTGAAGTGGTCTTTAATGCTGCATATCAATTTAAGTGTTTGTTTCTATACAGTTTTCACAACAGTTTTAAAACAATGTATAATACTACAAATTTTCTCTTCTACAGTCTTGGTAATTCCTATATGTTTAAGCTATTTCTATAATATTTTCAATCTACTGCAGTTCTGGTACTTCCTGTACACAATTATTTCTACAATGTTTTCTCTCCAAAACATACTGAGTACCTCCCATCACTACTAAAGTTATTACTCCAATGGCCTTACATTATTTAAACTTATTTATCAAAATGCAAAAACAATATGCATTTTGTATCAAGTACACATATGTGTCATTTAAGTTTAAATACTGTATGACAATAACTTAAGAACCTTGTTGATATCCATCAAAGGTAAGATTTCCTTCTGATTAATAACATGGAATGCACCTTGAGAAATATAATGATTCAATCAAAACTGAAGCTTAATATATGCCAGACACAGCATGACACAGTGCTTGTAAAAATCAGGAATATAGACAGAAAACAAGATGAATTCAGATAACATCTTAGAGTACTAAGTTGATATAGATAATTTACAGTGGCACAGAACAGAGGTAAAAAATAAGTGAGGTGGGAGAATAAGACAGATGGGAAATTACTCATTTAATACAGTGCAGATACGTGTATTGCTACTGCACAATGGTCATAAAAATACCTTCCATATGATACTAGTATTACATTAAACATTCTCAATACAGAGTAATGCTAAAAACTTCAAAGAAATTAGGCACATTTTCTCTGACATAAGAGATTAACTAAAAAATGTTCTATATTGTTTCTGCTGTATGTGTAATGCTTTTTATAAAAAAAATTACTGTATTGCAAGCAGAGATAATGCTGAATATAAAATCTGAGAGAAAGAATGAGTGTCAGCAGACTATTAAACATGAGAGAATAACAGTATTTATGCCACTTACATGAGCTTCATGACACTGGTGTTGACACTGTATATGACACTGTATATGTACTATTTCTAACACTGGTTACATAATGCTGTCACTAGGTATCTTAATGCTGTTGCTATATATTTCAGTATATCTGCCACTTACATGAGCTTAATGGTACTGGTGTCGGCACTCCAAGTGCAAGTCCTACGGTACAAGGCTGAGCTGTGAAAAAGAAAGAAAATTCACATAAAATGAACTATAAAACTTTTTAGAATCTATAATCTTTTGGCAATTTTTTTTTCAATACAATCACATTTTTAAGTACTGTACATTATAAGTAAATTGTGTAATACTTGTAGGATTAGATGAACTCTGACTTTGATTCTTACATAAGAAGGATGAAAATATTCACAAAAGTAGCTTCAAACTTTATTTTTATAAAGCAGAGTCCAGTATATTATACAATTAAGGTACTTGACATACAGTGGATCCCCGGATAACATAAATAATCAGTTCCAGAGAGAGCGTCTTATCCCGAATCTAACTTATTCTGAATTAATTTTCGCCATGAGAAATAATGAAAAATTCAATTAATCCATTCCAGATACCCAAAAGTATTAAACAAAATCATTTCTTTTACATGAAATATACATTTCCTTACAGAGAAAACAATGAAACATGCAGAGTAAAACATTACTAAAATGACACTTACCTTTATTGAAGACTTGTTGACGAGTGATGAGATGCCTTCCTCTCCCACTACATTGTAAAATGCTCCAAACTTCAGAACACCCGTGACTTAACCTGACTCCTCATTTTTTCTTTTTCTTTTTCTTTTTCTTCTTTTCCCTCTTCCCCTTTCCTCTTTCCTTTTTCTCCTCTTGGTTGTCTTTCTTTCTTGTTTCTCGTGTTTCTGTTCTTCTTTATTTATTTCACCACCTCCCCTTTCACCCACCTCTGTGCACTTGCTCTCCCTCTGTGGGCACCTAGCTCCCTTGCAGTGCTCCCCTTTCTTTGTATTTGACTGGCTCCTCCTCCTTATTCCCCACTACTACCACTACTACTACCTCTACTACTACTACTACTACTACTACTTCCACCACCACCTCTTCCTGCCTATATATAGTTGTCCTGCTCCACTTCTGGTTAGTGTGACTTTGTAAATGGTCCAAGTCGGACCGAAACGTCGTCGTAAGCTTCTCTCTTTTATGTGCGGGTTATTTGTGTATCGTTCCAGTCACGGTATTGTGCCTTTTTTGTTATTTAGAGGATGGAGGTGTACTATTGTTGGGAAGGGGAATCCCCTTCCATAATGACTTCAGGTACCAAGTCCTTTTCTGGAGTTACTTCCCTTCTTTGTTTTTTAATGCCACTAGGACCCCTGTTGCACAAAATATCTGTCCAGAGAGTTCTGTTTCTGGCGTCTCTTTAAGATTTCCCTAAAACGGGACACAACATTGCCATTGTAGATGTTGCCAGCACGGCCTGCAACAGCTGTATCAGGGTGATGTTCATCCATAAATGTTTGCACATAAGAAAGCAGGGACACTGCAGCAGACCTGTTGGCCCATAATAGGTAGGTCCTTCACAAACCATCCCACTAACAGAATCATATTTGCCCAACCCAATTTTCAATGCTTCCCAAGCAATAAGCTTTGATAATTCTATTCACTCATGCACAAGTCCCAATCAAATAAAATCTGGTGTGTGGGGAAGTACCCTAGCTGGTGTGTGTTCACCTGGAGTTTACCTGGAGAGTTTTGGGGGTCAATGCCCTGCAGCCTGGTCTGTGATCAGGCCTCATGGTGGCTCAGGGCCTGATCAACCAGGCTGTTACTGCTGGCTGCATGCAATCCAACATATGAACCACACCCTGGCTAGTCAGGTACCAACTTTAGGAAGGGGAAGTACCCTGTGGGGAAGTACCCTGTCTGGTGTGTGGGGAAGTACCCTGGCTGGTGTGTGGGGAAGTACCCTGGCTGGTGTGTGTGGGGAAGTACCCTGGCTGGTGTGTGGGGAAGTACCCTGTCTGGTATGTGGGGAAGTAGCCTGGCTGGTGTGTGGGGAAGTGCCATGGCTGGTGTGTGGGGAAGTACCCTGGCTGGTGTGTGTGTGTGTGTGTGGAGAAATACCCTGGCTGATGTGTGTGGGGAAGTACCCTGGCTGGTGTGTGTGGGGAAGTACCCTGGCTGGTGTGTGGGGAAGTACCCTGGCTGGTGTGTGGGGAAGTACCCTGACTGGTGTGTGGGGAAGTACCCTGGCTGGTGTGTGTGGGGAAGTACCCTGGCTGGTGTGTGGGGAAGTACCCACACACATAATTGTTCGAATTGGGAGCTGTATGAAACTTGGGGTACCACTGTATACCCTAGAACAGATAAAATGTTATTACATATGTGACTAGTGGTGGTGGTGTTGAGTTTATGGCCACTGACAGCATAAGAAGCCGTCACACTGAAACACCACTAGTCACACTGAAACAATGTACAGTACATAATTTATAAATGAAAAATATTGTATAAAGACATAATAGAGAATGTAAAGAAATAAAGTGGTTATTGTATGTATATTATAGTACACACTTACCTTGGAGATGCTGGTAGAGCAGCATATGTTGTCAGTGGCCCTTGTTGCAACCCCTGAATGAGTTGCAATGATTATTATGTATATACGTATATAATTATTACCTTTTCATTTAATTTTACATTGCTTATATTTGCGATAATAGGTAAATCGTAAAAGTATTGCTTTATATTGTTATTTGACGTAGCTTCCTTTGTTAGGTAGGATGTAACATATTATGTGCTCAGTTCAAGTCTTGATTGTCTAACTACTGAAATTATCGCTCTTTGCTCGTTATTCTGCCGGCTTCTGTTGCTGGGCAGTACTGTCCACGGAGCTATCACGTGATCGAGGGGGAGGGGGGTGTCCTCACCTCGCCTGAAGTATTCAGTCTGCTCTAGACTCTCTTGGAGGTTGGACAGATTGTCTGTCTCATTATTCTTGTTAGTTCTGTAGAACTCTGTTCACAGAACATTGTATAGACTTAGTGATTTTCGACGTTGTACTGAGGTTGTGTGTCTCATAGACACTCTGAGCAACTCAGGTCCTGAGCTGTTGCTTCTCACCTAATTTGTACTGGTTTCTGTGTATTATCACAGTCGGGGATTTTCTTATGCTGAACTTAGATTCAGTAGTATGGGAGTTTTGTGACTTTTGTGGAGGATCTGCAGATGGTCCCTACTTAGTGTCGTTATATTATCTCCTTGTTCCTGATTCTGTATCTCATTTGCTTGGTATATTGCTATTGGGCTTAGCATTCTTTTTGTTGTTCAAGCAGACTGTTCTGATTGCCAGTTGGTCAAGAAGTTAGTTTATTTGAGGACTTTGTCAGTCACTTGTTTAAGTCTAGTCGAGTCTTGAGACTTAGCGAACTACTTAGAGCACTTACACACATACACACTTGTATATATTTGTAATATCTTATTAAATGTTAATGTACCAGACGGTACTTAAGAATTACAAATGTGATATGTGCTTTCAGCACAATAATATTGTACTCGAGAGAAGAGATATTATTTTGATTACTGTGATTAATTTAATTTAATTTAATTTGATAATATACCTCTAGACTTAATAAATTTATTAAATTTTAATTTCTCTAGTTAGTAGCCTACCAGTTGTAATCCTGAAGCACTATTGAATCATACTGAATTCTAATGGATAATTGGACAAGGATACTGACTACTTGTTACGAAAACCCAGTAACAGGCTGGATGCTAGAAGGGCAGTCCTTTCTATTATTCACTGGAGATCTCTAAGCTTTTAGAATCGCGTTTTTTGTAACAAATGGGGGCCTGTCCGGGATTCTCTTGATCCAAGGTGTTGGAGAAATTGTCCAGTTTGACATACTAGTAGCTCTATGATCAAACACTTTGAGTACTTTTCTAATCTGAAGACTTTGAGTTTAGTCTTGTACAACATACCAGGTGGATGTATGTACCTGACTGAGTCTCTTGATCCAAGGAGATGGAAATACTGTTTATGAGTTCTAGCTCTAATCAACTAACACTAAAATTCTTATCAAGATTATAGTTTCCCATAGTCACTCTCTTGTAGTACACTTATTTTCGTGATGTATGCCAAAGTGAAACAGTTAATTGATACTCTGACTTTGTCTGAGTTGAGTACATTAAAACTTCAGACATGCTGGCAAGTAGCCAAATATCTCGGTGTGACGTATAACAGGAATTACACCGCAGAAACTGTCAGTATTAATTAAAGATATATTGTTTCCTGCTCATACAGAGATGTCTGATTATGATTCAGATTCAGAAAGCCTAGTGTCACAATTAGGAAGTATGACTCTATTTGATGAAGAAAGAGCAACTACTGCAGAAGTGTCTGAGCCTAGTGAACCTCCGCTCACGCCTTCCCGCCTCACTGACACAATAGTACAGAGTATAGCTGGTTGGATGACTCAGCCTAATACTAGTACAGTGTATGCTACACCTGTATCTACTTATCCTAGACCAGATATAGACTCTCTAGAGATGGCTGGACGAAGTGTCCGACCTAAGGACAGTCCAGAAAGACATGTTAATTTCCCTACTCCTCCATTACCCACTGGTCCTATCTCTCAGGAACAGTTTGAGAGGTTTGAATGCATCATTATGTTGCAGACTGCACAAATAGAGGCACAGAGGAAATTGAACGAAGAAGATTTCCAGAGAGAAAATGTTCGTCTGAGAAGACAACAGACTGATAGATCACAGGACACATTTAATGTGCAGAAAGCTGCATCCATGGTTCCTAAGTTTTTTGAAAGTGACTTAGACACCTATTTTGATGTGTTTGAGAACCAGGCTCGTGCTATGAACTGGCCACGTAAGCACTGGGCTACAGTGTTGCATACAGCTTTGAAAGGAAGAGCTCAAACTTGTACTGCTGCTTTACCATTTGCCAAGTACATTAGTTATGACGCTGTCAAACGAACTATTCTAGAGACATATAACTTGTTACCTGTAAGTTATCAAAGTGCATTTCGTACGTTACAACGACAAGATCAAACTTGTGTAGAGTTTGCTCGTGAGAAAAAAGTTGCATTTGAGAGGTGGTGTAGGTCTGCCAAGTGTAACAACTACGACAGCCTTGTTCAGTTGTTACTACACGAAGAGTTTAACAATTGTATGTCTGCTGACATACAAGAATATCTGATCGATCATACTACTTCGGATATTCTGGAAACTGCAGCATTAGCAGACAATTACGAGATTTCTCACAAACTTGTACGTACTAAAACACAGAAAAACAAGGTAACTAAAAATTGTCCTAGAAGTTGGCAAACTAAATCAGCGGCTCATTGCCGGCCTGATGTACCTGCTACTGTAACTTCTCGTACCTTTACCAGGAAAACTCACAATCCTGAATCTGTCTCTGTGGCTAGACAGAAATCTGATATCGAGAAGAAGAAAATAAAATGTACATATTGTAACAGAAAAGGACATGCTAGAGAGTATTGCTATAAGTTGGAAAGAGATACCAGAAACAGTCGTGCGGCTGGCGCCCCCACACAAGTCGTATCCTCTTCCGAGCAACAAAGGCACCAAAATCCTAGTAATACCTCTGATCCTACTGTTTTAGATAATGTTACTCAGAACAGATGACTAGTGTCAAAGTGTATCTGACGAAAAGATTCGTTCAGCCATGAGTCCTTACTTTTCGAGCGGTAAAGTAGGATTTGACGAATCACATCTAACTGAGATAGTTACTTTCAGAGACACTGGCAGTTATCTCACGTTATTGAGAGAAGATGTACTGCCCATAACTGATGATACCTATTGCAAGATAGATGTATTGTTAGAAGCCTATGGTGGGGCTGTTATAAAAGTACCTCTTCACAAAGTTTATATTCAAACAAGCTATTATACTGGTTATATTTCAGTGGGTATATCCAGTGGTGTATTTCCCATCAGGTCAGTGGACTTGTTGATAGGGAACGATATCCTTCATGCTGGTATATGTAAAGAACCACTTGTGATTGATAATAACACTGATGATAATTATGCCATTGAAGCTTGTAAAGAGAACCCTATTTTATTTCCTCTCAGCGCAATTACTAGAGCTATGTCAAAGATACAACGAACATCCTTGTCTCCTGTTGAGTTAGTTGATGACAATGATTTGGGGTTGAATATGTTGTTTAGTGATGCTCTGCGCCCCGGATCATTAACACTGACTCCCCCCGGTCATCAACCTAGTCAGGACACAACTGACGTTAAATTTCTAACTCATGATGATTTAATCAAGGATCAGTTCATTGATCAGTCACTGGAAAGACTGAGAGATATAGCAGTTACTGAGAGTGAAGCAAAGGATCTCGATAATTGTTACTATTATAGTAACGGTGTACTGACAGAAAAAAATAATGTAAGTTGTCAGCTGATAGTGTTTCCACCACAGTCAAGCATCTCGTTGTGTTACCAGTTACAAGCCATTGATTTTGCTCACAATAGTCCCATAGGAAGACATTTGGGTGTCAAGAAGACACTCGGTAAACTGGCAAAACATTTTACTTGGCCAAAGATGAAGGAAACAGTTGCTGATCATGTGCGACGTTGCCACGTGTGTCAAGTGACAGGCAAGCCAGCGCACTCACCTCCACCTGCGCCTCTCATTCCTATCACCGTGGATGGTGAACCATTCTCACGTCTTATTATTGATTGTGTTGGTCCTTTGCCTAGAACCAAACTAGGAAACCAATACTTATTTACTATTATGGACGCTGCAACACACTATCCCGAAGCTATTCCTATGAGAAAAATTAATGCTCGTGCTATTGTGAGAGCGCTGATGAAATTTTTCTCCCAGGTTGGATTGCCAAGAGAGATACAATCAAATCAAGGATCTAACTTCACTTCTAAGATCTTTCGAGAAGCATTATCCCACCTAGGAATAAAGTCTGTACTTTCAACCAGTTATCATCCACAGTCACAAGGGGCTCTAGAGAGATTTCATCAGACACTGAAGTCCATGATGAGAGCTTATTGTGAACATTTTTCTAGAGACTGGGATGAGGGTATACCTTTTCTTCTGTTCGCTATGAGAGAAAGTGAGCAAGAAAGTCTCGAATTTAGTCCATTTGAATTAATATTCGGACACCAAGTGCGTGGTCCTCTCACAGTGTTGAAAGACGTGTAGACAGGAAAATCAAATCCATCATTGAGTACTTCACCTTCATTAATGCAACAACATTTGACAGCCGCTAGAGAGCTAGCTTCGAAAAACCTAGTTTCAGCCCAAGCTAGAATGAAGCAACATTATGACAAGTGTGCTGTCTCTCGTTCTTTTAAAGCAGGAGATAAGGTGATGGCTCGGAAATTAGTACCAGGTCATGCTCTACAAGCCAGGTATGATGGTCCCCTGGAAGTAGTGAAAAAGCTTAGCGACGTAAATTATTTGGTACGTACGCCTGGGAAAAAGAAATCTAATCATGTGTACCATGTTAACCAGCTTAAGGCATACTACGCTAGTCCTCTACCTACTACTTCTATTCTTCCTGACATCTCTAGAGGTACAGAGGTTCGTTTAGAAAATTCAGTGACTCTACAATCACTAGACGATTTTCTTAGTAACCTTGGGATTGATAAAGCTGGTGATATTAAAAACATGATTTTGCATTTCCCTGAATTGTTCGGTGATGTTCCTAAACGTTGTACTCTGGGTGTACATGACGTTGATGTACAGGGAGCATCACCCATTAAGCAATCACCATATAGGATGAGTCCAACAAAGCATAAAGCATTGAGAGAAGAGGTTGATTTTCTGTTATCTCACGGACTTATTGAGCGCAGTAAAAGTCCATGGGCATCTCCCTGTATTTTAGTGCCTAAACCTGACGGTAGTTTCAGGATGTGCACTGATTACAGGAAAGTGAACTCTGTCACCTTGCCTGATGGTTATCCTCTACCTCGCATTGACGACCTTATTGACCGTGTGTCAGGAGCCCAGTTTGTCAGCCGTTTAGATCTCTTACGAGGCTATTATCAAGTCCCACTTACCGAACGTGCTCAAGAAATATCTGCTTTTACTGTTCAAGATGGATTGTTTAACTACCTCGTCACCCCCTTCGGCCTATGTAACGCGGCTTCTTCATTCCAACGTATAATGAACGAGTTGACCCACAACTTAGGAGTAGAAGCCTACCTTGACGACTTAGTGGTGTACAGTGACGAGTGGGAACAGCACTTGACGCATCTCAGAGCATTGTTTGAGAGACTGGCGCACTGCAACTTCACTGTTAACTTAGCTAAATGTAGTTTTGGTCAAGCCAAGATTACCTATCTAGGCTTTTGTATCGGCCAAGGTGAGGTTGCTCCTATTGAGGCTAAGGTTCGTGCAATTTCTGAATTATCAGTGCCACAGGATAGGAAGGGAGTACAGAGATTCCTGGGTATGGCAGGATATTATCGCAGGTTCTGTCCAAACTTTTCTCAGATTGCAGCTCCTCTCACTGAGCTTACTAGTAGCAAAGTTCAGTTCAACTGGACTAGAGATTGCTCAGACTCGTTCAAAAGGTTGAAGCGCTTGTTATCCTCTGCTCCTGTGTTGAAGAGTCCTAATTTCAATCTTCCCTTCTTTTTACATATAGATGCGAGTGGTTATGCAGTGGGCGCTGTGCTGCTCCAACAGTCAACATCCACTGACATTCTCCATCCTATATGTTACTATTCATCTAAGCTTAAACGGCACCAGAAAAATTATGCCACTATTGAGAAAGAGGCTCTAGCTCTTGTGGTGTCTTTGGAACATTTTGACGTGTATTTGGGCACTTCCCCATTTAAAATTAATGTTTTTTCAGACCACAATCCACTCACTTATATTAACACTATGAAAATTAAAAACGCTAGGATCATGAGGTGGGCCCTCAGAATCCAACCTTATTCTATTAGTATAAAACACATAAGTGGTCATAGTAATGTAATTGCTGACGCTCTGTCACGTCCTTAATAATTATCAGTTACTTTAAATTAACGTAATTTTATGCCCAAATACCTTTTGTTACTTGCTATGTCAAATTCAGTAAAGTAACTTAATCCCTCCAGCCCATATTAACTATGTATACTCATGTCATGTCTAATTATTATATTTATATATTCACAGTATTGTTGTGTGTAAGGAGACATAAGCTGAGTGTTGAGTGGGTAGTGAGGTGTGGGCGATGGTACTGTGTGACGCAACATTGTCCTGCCGCAGACCCCCCCCCTCACTACACACTTTAAGCTGTTTCATACTCAGATGTCCATACTACATAGCATTCCACAACCACTACTTAAGAGTGGAATGCAGTCTCCTCTACTATGATCGAGCCTCATCGTGTCAGGCTCATCTACGCTATCCTGTCTACACTGATGTACATAACCACGAGTATGCAAAGATACGATACTGTGTACTGCCCTAGTACTAGGGGCATATCCTAGTGACAGACGCTGTGAAATGATAGAAGTGCTTGGCACAAGAGAGAGACTGATTAATATTTATATTAAATTGTATTGATATGAGTAATCAGTAATAATGTGAAAGACATTAATGCAACTCCTAGTGCGACCGTCTGTCGTGTTGGGGAGGTGTTGCAACCCCTGAATGGGTTGCAATGATTATGTATATATATAATTATTACCTTTTCATTTAATTTTATATTGCTTATATTTGCGATAATAGCTAAATCGTAAATGTATTGCTTTATATTGCTATTTGACGTAGCTTCCTTTGTTAGGTAGGATGTAACATATTATGTGCTCAGTTCAAGTCTTGATTGTCTAACTACTGTAATTATCGCTCTTTGCTCGTTATTCTGCCGGCTTCTGTTGCTGGGCAGTACTGTCCACGGAGCTATCACGTGATCGAGGGGGGGTGTCCTCACCTCGCCTGAAGTATTCAGTCTGGTCTAGACTCTCTTGGTGGTTGGACAGATTGTCTGTCTCATTATTCTTGTTAGTTCTGTAGAACTCTGTTCACAGAACATTGTATAGACTTAGTGATTTTCGACGTTGTACTGAGGTTGTGTGTCTCATAAGACACTCTGAGCATCTCAGGTCCTGAGCTGTAGCTTCTCACCTAATTTGTACTGGTTTCTGTGTATTATCACAGTCGGGGATTTTCTTATGCTGAACTTAGATTCAGCAGTATGGGAGTTTTGTGACTTTTGTGGAGGATCTGCAGATGGTCCCTACTTAGTGTCGTTATATTATCTCCTTGTTCCTGATTCTGTGTCTCATTTGCTTGTTATATTGCTATTGGGCTTAGCATTCTTTTTGTTGTTCAAGCAGACTGTTCTGATTGCCAGTTGGTCAAGAAGTTAGTTTATTTGAGGACTTTGTCAGTCACTTGTTTAAGTCTAGTCGAGTCTTGAGACTTAGCGAACTACTTAGAACACTTACACACATACACACTTGTATATATTTGTAATATCTTATTAAATGCTAATGTACCAGACAGTACTTAAGAATTACAAATGTGATATGTGCTTTCAGCACAATAATATTGTACTCGAGAGAAGAGATATTATTTTGATTACTGTGATTAATTTAATTTAATTTGATAATATACCTCTAGACTTAATAAATTTATTAAATTTTAATTTCTCTAGTTAGTAGCCTACCAGTTGTAATCCTGAAGCACTATTGAATCATACTGAATTCTAATGGATTATTGGACAAGGATACTGACTACTTGTTATGAAAACCCAGTAACAGGCTGGATGCTAGAAGGGCAGTCCTTTCTATTATTCACTGGAGATCTCTAAGCTTTTAGAATTGCGTTTTTTGTAACAGCCCTATATACCTCCAATAAAATTGGAGGAATTAGTTTTGTGTCCCTTTTTTCTACTGCTTAATCACTTAACTTACTTGCTACACACTTAATCACTAAAGAAGACACATTCTCCCCTCTCTTCCTCCTCCACTTTCATATTTTTATATAATCTCTCTTTTGAATTCCATCATGTTTCTCACTTTCTTTATGAAAGGGCTGGCACTAGGAACTTTCTTTGGGTCTATGGTGGCTTATTTCGCGGTTGCACTCAATAAATAACCACAAAAAAATGGATTACAATGAAATGTTTGGATGAATGAACGGAATGTTGCTCACTCACCCAGACACACAGCCAGACTGACTTACGAATGCCGCAGAGTGGCATGGGGGTGTGTATAATATGGCTGATTTCCGAATCGCCAGCCCAAATTCAGGACAAAATCTGATTCGGCTGATATCCGCAGCACCCTATATCCGGGGATCCACTGTAGTTATGTGTACCTGTACTGGCATGCAGGTACACATTAAAATCACTAAGAGTGTCTTATTAGTCTTGAAGACACCATATTAATAATAATAATAATAATAATAATAATAATAATAATAATAATAATAACAACAATTTTTTTATTTTTATTATTATCACACTGGCCGATTCCCACCAAGGCAGGGTGGCCCGAAAAAGAAAAAGTTTCACCATCATTCACTCCATCACTGTCTTGCCAGAAGGGTGCTTTACACTACAGTTTTTAAACTGCAACATTAACACCCCTCCTTCAGAGTGCAGGCACTGTACTTCCCATCTCCAGGACTCAAGTCCAGCCTGCCGGTTTCCCTGAATCCCTTCATAAATGTTACTTTGCTCACACTCCAACAGCACGTCAAGTATTAAAAACCATTTGTCTCTATTCACTCCTATCAAACACGCTCACGCATGCCTGCTGGAAGTCCAAGCCCCTCGCACACAAAACCTCCTTTACCCCCTCCCTCCAACCTTTCCTAGGCCGACCCCTACCCCGCCTTCCTTCCACTACAGACTGATACACTCTTGAAGTCATTCTGTTTCGCTCCATTCTCTCTACATGTCCGAACCACCTCAACAACCCTTCCTCAGCCCTCTGGACAACAGTTTTGGTAATCCCGCACCTCCTCCTAACTTCCAAACTACGAATTCTCTGCATTATATTCACACCACACATTGCCCTCAGACATGACATCTCCACTGCCTCCAGCCTTCTCCTCGCTGCAACATTCATCACCCATGCTTCACACCCATATAAGAGCGTTGGTAAAACTATACTCTCATGCATTCCCCTCTTTGCCTCCAAGGACAAAGTTCTTTGTCTCCACAGACTCCTAAGTGCACCACTCACTCTTTTTCCCTCATCAATTCTATGATTCACCTCATCTTTCATAGACCCATCTGCTGACACGTCCACTCCCAAATATCTGAATACGTTCACCTCCTCCATACTCTCTCCCTCCAATCTGATATTCAATCTTTCATCACCTAATCTTTTTGTTATCCTCATAACCTTACTCTTTCCTGTATTCACCTTTAATTTTCTTCTTTTGCACACCCTACCAAATTCATCCACCAATCTCTGCAACTTCTCTTCAGAATCTCCCAAGAGCACAGTGTCATCAGCAAAGAGCAGCTGTGACAACTCCCACTTTGTGTGTGATTCTTTATCTTTTAACTCCACGCCTCTTGCCAAGACCCTCGCATTTACTTCTCTTACAACCCCATCTATAAATATATTAAACAACCACGGTGACATCACACATCCTTGTCTAAGGCCTACTTTTACTGGGAAAAAATTTCCCTCTTTCCTACATACTCTAACTTGAGCCTCACTATCCTCGTAAAAACTCTTCACTGCTTTCAGTAACCTACCTCCTACACCATACACTTGCAACATCTGCCACATTGCCCCCCTATCCACCCTGTCATACGCCTTTTCCAAATCCATAAATGCCACAAAGACCTCTTTAGCCTTATCTAAATACTGTTCACTTATATGTTTCACTGTAAACACCTGGTCCACACACCCCCTACCTTTCCTAAAGCCTCCTTGTTCATCTGCTATCCTATTTTCCGTCTTACTCTTAATTCTTTCAAATATAACTCTACCATACACTTTACCAGGTATACTCAACAGACTTATCCCCCTATAATTTTTGCACTCTCTTTTATTCCCTTTGCTTTTTATACAAAGGAACTATGCATGCTCTCTGCCAATCCCTAGGTACCTTACCCTCTTCCATACATTTATTAAATAATTGCACCAACCACTCCAAAACTATATCCCCACCTGCTTTTAACATTTCTATCTTTATCCCATCAATCCCAGCTGCCTTACCCCCTTTCATTTTACCTACTGCCTCACGAACTTCCCCCACACTCACAACTGGCTCTTCCTCACTCCTACAAGATGTTATTCCTCCTTGCCCTATACACAAAATCACAGCTTCCCTATCGTCATCAACATTTAACAATTCCTCAAAATATTCCCTCCATCTTCCCAATACCTCTAACTCTCCATTTAATAACTCTCCTCTCCTATTTTTAACTGACAAATCCATTTGTTCTCTAGGCTTTCTTAACTTGTTAATCTCACTCCAAAACTTTTTCTTATTTTCAACAAAATTTGTTGATAACATCTCACCCACTCTCTCATTTGCTCTCTTTTTACATTGCTTCACCACTCTCTTAACCTCTCTCTTTTTCTCCATATACTCTTCCCTCCTTGCATCACTTCTACTTTGTAAAAACTTCTCATATGCTAACTTTTTCTCCCTTACTACTCTCTTTACATCATCATTCCACCAATCGCTCCTCTTCCCTCCTGCACCCACTTTCCTGTAACCACAAACTTCTGCTGAACACTCTAACACTACATTTTTAAACCTACCCCATACCTCTTCGACCCCATTGCCTATGCTCTCATTAGCCCATCTATCCTCCAATAGCTGTTTATATCTTATCCTAACTGCCTCCTCTTTTAGTTTATAAACCTTCACCTCTCTCTTCCCTGATGCTTCTATTCTCCTTGTATCCCATCTACCTTTTACTCTCAGTGTAGCTACAACTAGAAAGTGATCTGATATATCTGTGGCCCCTCTATAAACATGTACATCCTGAAGTCTACTCAACAGTCTTTTATCTACCAATACATAATCCAACAAACTACTGTCATTTCGCCCTACATCATATCTTGTATACTTATTTATCCTCTTTTTCTTAAAATATGTATTACCTATAACTAAACCCCTTTCTATACAAAGTTCAATCAAAGGGCTCCCATTATCATTTACACCTGGCACCCAAAACTTACCTACCACACCCTCTCTAAAAGTTTCTCCTACTTTAGCATTCAGGTCCCCTACCACAATTACTCTCTCACTTGGTTCAAAGGCTCCTATACATTCACTTAACATCTCCCAAAATCTCTCTCTCTCCTCTGCATTCCTCTCTTCTCCAGGTGCATACACGCTTATTATGACCCACTTCTCGCATCCAACCTTTACTTTAATCCACATAATTCTTGAATTTACACATTCATATTCTCTTTTCTCCTTCCATAACTGATCATTTAACATTACTGCTACCCCTTCCTTTGCTCTAACTCTCTCAATAATAATCACTCTGAGACATATTAATTATTGTACATTATGTTAACACAGACATTTTCATTAATCCATGTATGATATTTTTCTCAAAATTATATAATAAACATGTTACATAACATATAAACATGATAAATAGACCCCACAGTAGAATAAACTAACATAAATACGAGATTTTTTCCAGTCGTCTTGTCAAGATTGTCAGAAAGAATAAAGTTTTCTCTAGTTCAACACCAAAGAAAATGCATACACAATAGTATTATGGAGGTAAGTGTAGAAAATTATTCCTTTTGTATGCTTTCACGCAGAGCTTTATTCCTTCAAAAAATGGTGTGTTACATGAGAAGGGGAGTGTTGCTCTTCATTTATTCTACCTTACCAACGTGGAGACAACTTGTCCAAAATGTAAGGTGTTTGTATTATGGTTTAAGCTTCACAAACATGGAAGTGAAAGTGTATGAACCATAACCAGACACATTCGTCTGCTTGTTTACAGACTCTGCATCTCTGTCCTCTCTCATTTACTCGTTCTCTCTCATTTTTTTGTTTTATCTTGTTTACTTACCTCTCACCCTACCTTAAGACTACAAATATTTTAAGGTAAGTAATGAGTGTACTGTACATCATTCTATCGTTCTAGGGCACTTTAAAAGTATATTATATGTTGGTGGGGCAGCCAGACCTACCACACCTGACCTTTTACAATAAATATTTCTCACCTCTCACCCTACATTAAGACTACAAATATTTTAAGGTAAGTAGTGAGTGTACTGTATATGCATTTTATCACACTAGGGCACTTTAAATGTATATTACATGTGGGTGGGGTGGCCATACCTACTACACCTGACTACCATACTTATCACACCTGACTACCATACTTACCACACCTAACCTCTTACAATAAATACTACTCACCTCTCACCCTACATTAAGACTACAAATATTTTATGGTAAGTAATGAGTGTACTGTGTGTGTATTTTACTTTTTATTGTTTTTAATGCCTAGTTCTATTGCTAACTTAACCCTTTCAGGGTTGGTGCCATACTAGTACGGCTTGCACGCCAGGGTTGGTGCCGTACTAGTACGCCTAAATTCTAGCGCCTTCAAATCTAGCAAGAGAAAGCTGGCAGGCCTACATATGAAAGAATGGGTCTATGTGGTCAGTGTGTGCAGTATGAAAAAAATCCTGCAGCACACAATGAATAATTTGAGAAAAAAAACTCTGACCATGTTTTTGGTTTAAAAACAGCGACTTTGCAGTGTATTTTCGTATGCTATTTATGGTTACATTCTAGTTTTCCTGGTCTCATTTTATAGAATGGAAGACATCTTATGGAAAGTGAGATGATTTTTATTGGTTTCACACTGAAAAGTACCTTGAAATTGAGCTCAAAGTAGAATAAATGTTTGATTTTTGCCAAAGTTCAAAAGTAAATAAATCAAGCCATGCATCCAATACACGTCAATTGGTGAGTCTAATATTCTTTCACAAGTGAGTTGATATTATTTATACCATATCTCTACACCATTTCTACACTAATGCAGTAGTCTGCACAACAGTAAATCTTCTATTTTTTGTGTGAATAAAAATTCAAAGTGGAAAGCAAAAGAAATGTAACAGAGGCCTGGGGACATGACTAATGAACAGAGGAAATGTTATTTTAGTGCCAGGAATGTCTGTCTTGTGTATTCTGGACCCTATTTGGCAATTGGCATCTTTTGAAATTTGTGTGAGACTGGCAAAATTACCAATTTTGGACCACTTTATTGGATAGTTGAAATCAGTAAATGGGTGGTTTCTTATACTCTATCGATAGAAAAAATGGAGTTCTAGCGAAATAGTTATAATTTTTGTCGACTGGTACACTGGAATTGGCCGAAAATAGGGCTCAAAGTGGGCGAAATCGCTGATGCGTAATCATCGTGGAGACCGCCAACTTCACGAGAGCATAATTCTGTAAGTTTTCCATCAAATTTCATACTTTTGGTGTCATTATGATCGAGAAAAGATTCTCTATCATTTAATAACAAAAAATAATTTTTGTTTTTTTTCGAAAAATTTCTAGGAGAGGGCCTGCCGACCCTGAAAGGGTTAATATATGTTAGTGTAAACTATGCATTTGTTAATGGAAAAAAATAGTATTCTGCTTTCCGACAATGTCCGTTTTCCCAGTGGTAGCCTGGAACCTAACTTGCTGTATAAGTGGGGCCTTACTGTACATACTTTTTAAAATTATTGGAGGTATTTAGTAATTCAATAAAAGCCTTAAAAGTAAATTATGATTACAAATACAATATGAATACACAGTTTTTTTAAATATTGGAGGTATTCAGTATTTTGATAAGCCAGTAACAGGTTGTTACTGGCAAATAATGGTTTTTATACATTAACCCTTTTGGGGTTTCAGCCGTACCAGTATGGCTTACGCACCAGGGTTTTTGACGTACTAGTACGCATAAATTCTAGCGCCCTCAAATCTAGCAAGAGAAAGCTGGTAGGCCTACATATGAAAGAATGGGTCTTTGTGGTCAGTGTGCGCAGTATAAAAAAAAATCCTGCAGCACACAGTGCGTAATGAGAAAAAAAAAAAACTTTGACCGTGTTTTTGGTTTAAAACAGCGACTTTGCACTGTATTTTCGTATGGTATTTATTGTTGTATTCTAGTTTTCCTGGTCTCATTGTATAGAATGGAAGACATATTACAGAAATTGAGATGATTTTGATTGGTTTTACAATGAAAAGTATCTTGAAATTGAGCTCAAAGTAGCAGAAATGTTTGACTTTTACCAAAGTTCAAAAGTAAACAAATCATGCTAAGCGTCCAATACACGTCAACTGGTGAGTCTAATATTCTTTCACAAGTGGGCCGATATTATTTATACAATTTCTACACTAAAGCAGTAGTCTGCATAACAGTAAATCTTATTTTTTTGTGAGAATAAAAAATCAAAGTGGAAAGCAAAATAAATGTAAGAGGGGCCTGGGGACGTGACTAATGAACAGAGGAAATGTTATTTTAGTGCCAGGAATGTCTTTCTTGTTTACTCTGGACCCTATTTGGAAATTGGCATCTTTTGAAATTTGTGTGAAATTGGCAAAATTGCTAAATTCTCACCACTTTATTGGATAGTTGAAATCGATAAATGGGTGGTTTCTTGTACTCATTTGATAGAAAAAACGGAGTTCTAGCGAAATAGTTATGATTTTTGTCGACTAGTACACTGAAATTGGCCAAAAATAGTGCTCAAAGTGGGCAAAATCGCCGATGCATAAACAATCGTCGAGACAGCTAACTTCACGAGAGCATAATTCCGTAAGTTTTCCATCAAATTTCATACTTTTGGTGTCATTATGATCGGGAGAAGATTCTCTATCTTTTCATAAGAAAAAATAATTTTTTTTTTAAATTTTGGCGACCCTGAGAACAAGTCTCTGAGAGGGCCTGG